>NC_142714.1:17419242-17722272 GCF_055471065.1 Atractosteus spatula
TCTTAAATTATATACCTAGTGATTTAGGTTCTTACATCTAAAATTGACTGCTTCTATTATCATAAGCAAACCATAAATAATATACCACTGTAAGGATTCTGGCAATGACAGCCTGCCAGATCAACTTAAATATGGAGGTCCTTAGTTGTTAATCATAGGACCTTGAGTTTATTTTACTATACAGTCGAACCATATATTTTTTTTAATTTGATTATTTTTTAGCTTGTAAAGCAGAGTTTCTTGTCTCATGCCATCTGTTGTACTTTTATGTGCGTTCAGAAGTGCTGCATCTACATATTCAAACTAATGTTCATACTCCCAAGCTTTTGTCTTCTGTTTAAGCTTTTGTTCCTGAGCTATAAAATCAGATTGTCTAAGATATTCTTTTCATAGTGTAACAGCAGTGTATGTTACTAGCATTATACTTCTGGCTTCATTATTGAATGCACTGAAGATGTAAATACAAATTAGACTAAATTGTGCACTTTTATTGTTTTATGTGATGTGGTTTTGATACATAAATGCATGAAGAATCTGGCCATTAGCCTTCAAATCAGGTTCAACAAAATAAAACTCCATTTCCATAAATTCAGTTTCTTTAAAAATCAAATACTGATAAAGTAAGGAGGTTTTGGTTTAAAAATATATAACTACTGTGAATTTCTTTTGATAGTAGAGGAAAAAAAAGTCTTATTTTATGTCAGTTTGTATGTCTGTTACAGAGGAGAATATTACTGGTGTAATGAATGATATTTTGTGATTGAGTGTTGATATGAGTTGGTTTTATTCTTTCCTAGTTAATAAAATGATGTGAAACAATGCTGAAAATATAATGAACAGAAATAACAGTTACATGAAAAGGATCAGGAGTACAAGTTCACAATAAGTGCTGAACAAGATAAATAACATTGGTCTCAAATTAAACATCTAAATGACCAAGTTTTCAGTATCAATTAATCTTGTTTTACTCCTTCGTACTTGTGTTAGGCTTTATATACCTTATATATTGAACAGAATCTGGCCCAACGCATAAAATATTACTGTTAACTTACAAATAAGTTCAGCGCACTGACAAATTTAGTCTTTTTCATGCTACAAAGAGTTGTGATAAAAAGCTTTATAATAAATAGAGTGGTGTTTTGTCTTGCAGCATATTATATTTGAATTTTTTTACTATTGTCAGAATGATTTATTTGGCAGTAACTTTATGAATTAAGTTGATGTCAATCTGGTGCCTTTGTAGTGTCTAGCACTCGCACTGCCTGCTATAAAACTTCAGCAGAGGTCTGAATATGGGGCATTTCTTGCGTGACTGTAGGACAGATGAACAATAGCCATATGTTTAGTGCTTTAAAATTGAGGCACCTGTGAATGTACTGCTTTATCATATGTCACTCCTACAACCTTTAAATTACACTTATTCAGGCAAATTAAAGGGTATTGTGTTTGTTTTGGGATTTATAAAGGTGCTTAAATGAGTGTGTAAAATAAGTGGTTCATTTAAAGTTACTATAACAATAAACATATTAAGAACCTTGCATTTTTTTTAGTCACGCAGAACTTAAACTTGCAAACCTCAGGGAAGTCCCTAACTAACAATTTGTCTGCTCCATGTATTAAAGGCGGCTGAATTATGAAAGCTGCTTTATTTGCTGCCTCTAAACACTAGGTATTCCAAGTCTGTGCATATTAGTCAACGTTCAGAATAAGTATGTAATTACTGCAGGTAAGAGATTTCTAAGCCTTTTCTTTTAACCATTTGTTACACAGCTTTATTAAGTCTGTTTACACAGACATAAAAGAGGAAAAAATGGTGAAAAGGCCTGCAAAAGAAATCTTTCTGTGACTATTAAATAAGATTTCACGCTTCCTTCTCTGTGTTACAGCCCACTCGCCCCTTCTCACGGCATGCTTTTGTGAACTGTATGGGGGATCCCCTGAGCCTCGTAATGAGGTCTCACTCTCTCTCTGTGATCGTGTGGCCTGCTGGCCTCCTGTTCTCCCTTGTAGCCAGCCCCAGGTCACTCAGTCCCTGTCAGACTGTAGCAGCACACCATCCAGCTGCTCATTAAAAGCCTGGCCTTTCTTGCCACTGAGCCCTGGGGGAGAGGGTCAGGGGCACTGCAACTGGAACTTTTAAAGATCTGATTACACTGCACGCAGGAGCTAGCAAAAGCTTGCATGGCTGACCTTCAGTACTACAATATTTTTTTTATTCCAACAGTAGGATATTTTTTCATTTTATTTGTTCAATTTTATTTTGGTGTACAATTTGCCTGTGATCTCTGTAATGCCTGCCATTCCATATGTGCAAGGCAAAAATTATAAAATACTCAATACTTTTCAAAAATCATCACTGTCATCCTGAGTACATTTACACCATCGTATTACTTTTGACACTATGTCTAGACTTTTAACTGTGGAAAATAGGTGGAAGACTTCATGGTACAGAACTAAGATAAGTATTAAAACCTTAATCTCCTTTCTAAGTTATGTAAAAATGTAGCTGAACACCTTAGTAATTATTCAGATTAAATTGTTTGACATATGACTGCTTCTTTCATGTTTTTTCAGTGTGATTTGCACAGAGCTGATAACTGCTAGTTAGGGATCGCACTTTACAGAGTTGATAATCGGTGGTTTAGGAGCTGGGAAGGCCTGGGTTTTCCCAAGCTTTGTCTTGGTGTTCTGCCAAAGATCTGGAACCATACCCTTTACATTTTCTACTTGTTTTATTGTCTCACCCAAGATAGTGCCAAAGATCTGGAACCATACCCTTTACATTTTCTACTTGTTTTATTGTCTCACCCAAGATAGTGCCAAAGATCTGGAACCATACCCTTTACATTTTCTTCTTGTTTTATTGTCTCACCCAAGATAGTGCTTTGATACAGTTTGAGAGTTTAGTATTTTTCTTTGGAAATTCATCTTGTTTCAGTTGTCATTTTTATTGTAAAAGTAAAATGGATTTCCACTGGAGATGAAATGGTGGGTATTTGTGAAAATGTTGTCGGTATTTAATTAGACACTGATATTTTTAGGCGCTGATAAATGTCATCAAGATGTTACTGTTACAAACAAGTAACAGTAACATCTCTGGCATATCTCAAATCTAAATTATTTCATAACTCTGAAATCCATTGTTGAAGATGGTACATTTAAAATCAATGACTTTAAGGTAGAAGAACCTGGACCATTGGACCAGCAGCCATATCACTCTGCAACTCACAACTGGCAACCCACTGAAGCTCAGCAGGTGTGAGCCTGGTCAGTACCTGGATGGGAGACCTCCTGGAAAAAAACTAAGGTTACTGCTGGAAGAGGTGTTAGTGGGACCAGCAGGGGGCGCTTACCCTGTGGTCCATGTGGGTCCTAATGCCCCAGTGTAGTGACGGGGACACTATACTGTAAACAGGCTCCGTCCTTCGGATGAGACGTAAAGCCGAGGTCCTGACTCTCTGTGGTCATTACAAATCCCAGGGCGTTTTGCAAAAAGAGTAGGGGTGTAACCCTGACGTCCTGGCCAAATTTCCCATTGGCCCTTACAAATCATGGCCTCCTAATAATCCCCATCTATGAACTGGCTTCATTACTCTGCTCTCCTCCCCAGTGATAGCTGATGTGTGGTGAGTGTTCTGGCGCACTATAGCCGCCGTCGCATCATCCAGGTGGATGCTGCACATTGGTGGTGGTGGAGGGAAGTCCCCATTACCTGTAAAGTGCTTTGAGTGGAGTGTCCAGAAAAGTATAATATAAGCATGTATAAGTGTAAGCAATTATTTTTATTAAATAAAGCAGTTTAGGTTTTTCGCTGATGCACACCACACATAACAAAAAGCCTCAAATGTAATTGAGACATATATTTAATTAATTTCTTTCTCTTCCAAATGACCATGAATTATAGATGTTGTGGTAATCTTTTAAATTTTCATACCTGCGTCATTTTTAAGAAGTGTCACATTAATTTCATACTTTCTGCAGGGCCTCAGCTCCAAAAGGTTGAACATAGTACTTAATAAAAGTGTACCTAACACAGAAGTCTTGGTAAAATGTTTGATATCGTTAAGATATCAAATGTTGCTTTGATAAATGACTAATATGATTTTTTTTTTGCTTTGGTGTAATGTACAATTCATTTGTCTCACTAAAAACATTTTAATGTGGTTTTTTCCCCACTAGGTATGGATTGGTTGGCAGTGATGTTCTTGATAACGTAGCCTACGCCAGAGCATTTAACACAGACCACCAAACCCAGCTGTTGTACCAAGCCTCAGCAATGATGTCAGAATCTAGGTAATATTTCTTCTGTTTGTAAATTAAAATCAAGAAATATCAGCAATCTGTGGTATATGAATAGAGGGGCATTTCTCAAAAAATAGTTTTCTTCCAAGATCACTGGTAGCTTTTGTCCTCTTTAAACATAAGCAAATAAACTGAATGAGGATGCATAATCTACAGTTTTTCAGCTTGTTTATGCTTACCATTGACGCTGATGCTTAGCAACAAATAGCCAACGTTTTTTAAGTATATTAGTCTTAAATTTTATGAATGGGGTGGATTGTTACTTTTTATAAATATTTATGGTTAATATTGTCAGTTTGAGATTTTTTGGGAAACGTGAAAATCATGACTCAGTGTGTTAAGTTGCTTTACCTCTCCTATTGAGTTCTTGGTTTCATATGCTAGCACAAAAACTGCATTTCTAACTACTTTGCAGTGCACTGCCACGTGGTGAAAACTGGCTTGTCAAGGTATAATTTGTGATGTCGTACTTGAAGTGTCCAGAAGCACTCTACCTGTTCAACAGCTGTCTCTTGCATTTACAACAATAACGTATGCAAGGGAAACGAGAACTGAAACCGAGAAAATAACATGTATTCTTTGTGATTGAGAGAAAACAGTGATGCCTGATTTATGGATGGAGTGTGCCACGTAGAGCTGTCACAAGGAGCCTTTCGACTCATGAATGAACTTGAGCAAATTTAGCAAATTCCACATCATAGCCTACAAAAAAGAAAAGACTAAAATATGTAAATACAACTGTTTGCCACAGTTGAACGTGCTTAATTTGGTTTGTCCTCTAAATTTAACTTAGTTTGTCCTTGGGACCAACCTCTTTTGTCATTCCTGTTCAGCTAGAAACACTATTGTTAAAGCAGTGCAAAGTGCTTTAAATTGTTAAAGCACTGTTTTGCACTGAGCAAAAACAGGCTGTCACTACAAAGTTCCAAAGTCCTCACTTTGGGAGTTCTGCCAATTACCATTAATTAAGATTCTTCAAGACTATCAGTTTCTGTTAAAAAGCCTTTAATGTTCAAATGAATTAGGAGATTCTGGCGTTGAAGACTTAAACTCCGTCTCGTGCAACTTTCACAGAGATTTACAGTATCTAAACAAGGAATTCAAGTCCTTAGAAGATAAACTGTTCATTGCTTCTATGTAATGAGCATGAGGGTTTGTCACATTTCATTAGATTAAACAGAGAGCTAGACTGCATTGTCAGCAATTCACATAATGAAAACAGTTTGGCCATAAGGGAATGAGACAAATACTGATTGCAAGTAAAAGTTGCAATCAGTTGTTTCTGCCATAATGGGATTTGTAATGTAAAACAAAATTGTCCAGCGCTTACTGTGGCCTTAAAATGGATACATTTGTTCTTCTCTGCAGTTCCAGTGAACATCACTGCTTCTCCCATCGAAACTGTGGCTTTCTGTTTGACTCCGTTAAGGAATATGGTCTTAAAATGTCATTTAACCTAGCTTCAAAACTTTGTAAAGAAATGGGAAATAGGTCTCAGTTAGAAGTCATGTCTAATTGGTATGAATTTACTTTTATCTAACTCTTTTTTTCCAGGTATGCTTTGCTTATAGTGGACAGTGCTACAGCCCTCTACAGAACAGATTATTCAGGGAGAGGAGAGCTTTCTGCACGACAGTGTCACCTGGGCAGGTTTCTGCGTATGCTGCTGAGGCTTGCAGACGAGGTAGAGTACCTTTTTGCTGCGCAGAGATAATAACACGTGTTTTTAGAGCACAGCTATGTAAAGATGCACTTGTCTGCTTGTACACGAAACCTATTAGGATCTTTTAATTGAGTCTTTTGGTGCTTGTAATTTGGCCAGAACCAAATCAAAATTTCAATCTACCATCTAGTTAAAAATACAAACCATGCTGATGAAAGAAATAGGCTTCTTGTAATCATCCATCATCAAGTGCTGGTTTTACAATTTGAGTTTAGTGGTGCCCAAGTTTTGATTTGATCTGGGCCTCAGACATAAGTGGCACCTACCATCCCCAGCAAGTCACTAAAGTTTAACAAATTTCGTATTACATTATACCTGTTTGGAAATGGTATTTCTTCTGAATGTATCAAGTACTTCATTTTCACAATCATAGAGTTTAGTGAAATGATGTAAAGGCAAGGGGTAATATATTTTACAATTGTATAGAACTCTAAGAGTGAACCTTTTAATAAAAAATGAAGATTTAGTGTAACTGTCAGATTTTAATTGGTTTGCAATCCATCTGTGGCAGGGAAAGTAGTTCCGAAGACAAGCAGTAAGTTGCTTCAAGCATAGGATGTGGTGTAAGTAGATGATAGTTTACCAAAATCTGTTTTCAGTTTCGCAAAACTTGTTCAAGTGTGGCATTTTTTTGACCACACAAAAGATCTTTCATATGAAGATCAAGTGGCCTTGCTGTCCCTTTAGGGGCACTCAGACACAATGAGTCTGAAGCGTGAGGTAGATTTTTTGATCTTCAAATAAGCAAAACTACTCTTTTCATTTTATTCCACCAAAGAAGGCCTTCTGCCAATCTTTACCAATGGGATTGCATCATGAGGTTTGCATTTTAATTAAAACAGACCACCAGAAAAGTTTATATTTCGGCACAGATTTGTGTGGTTTTGAAAAAGTATTTTGTCCTTCCCATTTTGTAATTTATGGGAAGTTGGTGTCTGATGGTGTACCGTAATGCCCAGTGTTCCTTATTGGCACATTTCAAGTATATTCTAAGGAGAAATTGCACAACCACGCACTTAAAAAACTTTCCTTAAATTTGGACAAAATGCAGCTTTCTTTTATATAGCAATTTGCTATACACAGCTAAGGATCACAAAACACATTATAAATACCCAGGATGTAACATGGTAGTTATTCTTCTGTATCAAACCAAACAGCTAGTCACCAAAGACAGTATGAAACATGAATTGGTAAGGGGAACACTGTACGCCCATTATAGGAACATGACATTCGTGCCAGAACAGTATGTAGTCAGGATACCGAGGTCACAGCTCGTCTCTTAAAAGATGGTATTAAATGTCTACAATGTAGACCGAATGGACTGCTTTTAACCCCTCATTTAAGACACTAGACAAGCATTTGTCAGTTATGTTAGCAAATTAAATGTAATAAGAAGAAAGGCAAGAAGACTTTATTTTCTGTTTTAATCCATCGCAGCATCTTGGATATCTTTTAACAATTTTAAAAGAAAATATTTGGGGTGTCTTTCTATACTATCTATAGGAGTTCTAGGCACAGTTTTCAAATTTCAGATGTGCTTCCTGAATCTTGATTAGGCAGACAGGCATCAAATTACAGAACCTTCGCATGACTCATTCAATCTTATTTGAGCAAGTAATGGGCATTCTTTGTACAGTGTGAACACTGTTTGGGAGGAAATGATTTCTGTGGTGTGATGCATGCAAACATTTCACTTTGACACCTCCAGGTAGTGGACAAAAAACAGAAACATCTGGGTACACGAGGGACACCAAGTACTGTATATTGAGAGCAAGAGCTTCCATACAGGTGTGTCTCGTGCTTCTAAGTAAATAACATCTTAGCATGCTTAGGGTGAAGTACAAGAATGTTGAAACAAGCATAAATGCTTATAATTATAGCAAGCATGGCCATATGGTATCAGAGCATGATACTACAGTTGGATTGCAGTCCACAAAGTGCTTATCACACCTGGCAATGCATGTTTATGAGATTAGTGTTACAAAGAGCACCAGCAATAGACTACTAAGTATTAGAGAAATGGGATATTGGCAGAAGAATCATCCTTCAGCATATTTTTAACATGCAGAGAAGTGCACCTGTGGCTCCAACCTATAGAATCCTAACGCCTTGAGTTCTTTGTTCCAACAGTGAAGGGCTGTGATGGTTCTGCAATTTTCCATTCTGCCAAATTCCAGTCACTTGTAGACTCTTATCCTGTTTCACATGGTGACCTTGTGAATTAACCGTGGTATTTCTTTTCGTCCACTACCTGTAGATTTTTTGTTTTTACTAATATGGTCTTTGACTGTACACAAGTGCAAGGTTAATGTACAAGGTGTTTGCTTATATGTCAGTCAGGAGTCTCTTTACAATTTGACATCTTTTATTGCAACTAGCATCTTGGTGTGCACTTAGTTTCCTTCTGTGCTTAAAGGAGTAGTCTAAATTATCTGTCTCATTACTGTCTAAATCATCATTAGTGCTGTTGCTTACTTGTGTATTGTGTTTAGTTATCAGTCATTTTCATGTTTTGTGAATGCTCATGATAACATGTATGATGAAACTTGTAAAAAAAATATATAAAGGCCCTTTAGCAAACAAAATCTATCATGAAATGTGGTGGGGGCACAGATTAGTATTGCACACTATTCAGAAGCCTGTTGGTAGACCATTGGCCATAGAAGGCTGTGTAACAAAATTATTTCCACACAGCACAAAAGAATCTTTTGAAAAGTGAAGGCTGGTGAAGCCTGACTATAATAAAATATACAAATCCTCAAATCGGGCATTAAAAATGTACATCTGTCACCAATCAAATCAAGTTTTACCATGAGAAATCACTTGTGCTCATTAATTTTCCAAATAATCTGACATATGTGCAATAACAATTATGAATGCTGTTCCATTAGGGCCTTACATGTTTTAGTTATTAACCTACAAAAATGTTTTGTTTGTATTTCTCTATTTCACGGAGGGCAATAGCAAATGGCAACGAATGACAAAGAACGGACACCCAGTGTTTTTTTGATACTGTGATTTTTCCCTGTAGTTCGGTGTAGCGGTGGTGATCACTAACCAGGTGGTGGCTCAGGTGGATGGTGCTGCTATGTTTTCTGCAGATCCAAAAAAGCCTATTGGAGGCAACATCCTTGCCCATGCATCAACTACTAGGTGGGTTCTGCTGCCTGAACTACATTATAATTGGTTATTGCTTATTGTTATTGGTTATTATAAAAGACGTTAATATCATTAAGTTTTTGTTGAAAGTTTGAATGTGTCGCTTGTTTCCTTCCGTTTTTCACTGATTTCATTACAACCTTTATTAAAATTAAGGATGAAATGAAATCAGTGGATCTTGCATTACAGAGGTTTTCTGCAGTTGTAAGAATGAATGCCCTTTATTGTATTTAAATGATTCATTTGTGCTTTAATGTTTAATATTCATGGTAACTATGAAGTCCAGTATAATTCTACTGAAACAGATGCCTGAAGCATGTTCAGTGACAAGATAGCAGTTTCACAACAAACTGGATCCTTCAACCTTGCCAGTATCAGGGGTTAGCAATGTTTGCGAAAACTTTAAGGACCATCTTTTATATGTGCTTAGCAAAGAGTCGTCATGAAATATTTTGTACTTGCAAGGTTCATGTATTGGTGTTGTTTCTGTCTCTTACACAGACTGTACTTAAGAAAAGGCCGTGGTGAGACCCGGATATGCAAGATTTATGATTCTCCTTGTCTCCCAGAGGCTGAGGCCATGTTTGCTATTAATGCAGATGGAGTAGGTGATGCAAAAGACTGAGCTGCTTGCAACTGAAGAACTTAGAAGCAGTTGTCAGAAATTAACATTGGTCTTTTTTTTGCATTAAGGACACTATTTAACAGTTTGCATTGCTTATCCAACATGATCTGTCGAAGATGATTTTTTACCCTTGTCAATTTTACTCTTTGTACAGTATAACACTTCAGTGAACACATAGATGTGTGTAAGACCCTTTTATTGAAGAAATGGTAGTTCATGCCTGTTTTGCTAAAAAAGTTGAATATTGAGATGTTCTGGCTGCCAGTCTTTAAGACAACAAAGGTGTATAATAGACTTTGCTGAAGAATTCATGTTGAATATTGTGCTCTGAAAAGGTAATGAATTACTATGTAGTTACTGTTTTGGACTTGAGAGAAAAGCAATGATACCTGAAAAATCTCGAAGACCTTGAGGTTTTCTTTATTTTTCCTCTGTAGGTATGGAAGGAAATTGTCATTTTTTTGTTTCCCTTTTATGTCTTTGTTATATCACCTTCCTTTGTATATATATGATATACCCTATTAAATTTATTTTTAAACCACTGATTTCAGGTTTGTTGTTTTTCATTATTTTTAAGTGATTGAAAAGTTAGTTTCTGATTTTACAGTTTTGTCTTGAAAGAACATTGTGTTCTTAAGATGTATGTTGGCCGATTGTCAAGTGTCTAGCATGCAACATACAATTTTTCAAATTTCTCCTCAGACAAACTGCAGGGTCATTTTGTTATGGAGTATGTTTTTAAAAGTTACAACAACTCTAAAATTCTGTGCTTTGTATGTCTGGGTATAACTTTTCAATGAATGACAATGAAATTCAACTGTATAATTTTCAATTTCATGCTGTTGGAGGGGCTTAGGGAATGTAGACTTCAAACGTTTTATACAAAAAGTGCTGTATTTGTTTTCTTGCAATGTATGAATTAAGTCAAATCCAGCAGCACTTTCTAATAATTTTGTTGTAGGGGTTTTATGTGGGATGTTGTTCTTATGAAGGGTGTGTGCTGGTATTTATGCATGTGGAAGAAAAAAAGCCTTTATGTTTATCTGTATTAAGATGATGATCAATAGGCTATACAAACCATGCAAAGCAGTCTCGCCACATAAACAACTACAGACACATCTCCCCTTGCAGCTCCTTCACTTAGATTTGATTGTTTTGCTGAAATGCTGTCAGCATTCGTAGGGCACTCGGAACAATCTTATTTTACTCTTAATTATTGTACCCCTTTCAATCCCGATTTGCCACCACACACACAAAACTCTGAGACATCCCTTAGTTGTGGGCTGTAACATCTGTTGTACAGCCTGTAGGAATTAAGTCACAGTGATACACATTGCTCAGTGCATAACTAACCCAGGAAAGGAGAAAATTACATCAGGTTCTTGTTTATAGCAATATCCTGGTGTTGTCATGTTGTTGAATGAAAAAAAAATGGTCTTAAATCATTGAATTTAATGTGTTACCAATAATGTGTATTATAAGATGGCTTCATTTTATATTTATAGCAGTGTGTGGTCAGTACCAGAATGCATTTGTGGTTTTTCATAATGACTGGGGCTGCATTTCAACAAAAAGGATTTGTGTTTAGTCCTGCTTTAGGTACAGCGCCTAAGCTGAAATACTGTGCTTGATGTAGTACTGATCCATGTTTGCCTATCATTACAGCAAATCACTGCTCTTGCTTTAGAGTTCTTTCACCATCTATATGCATTATCTTTTTGTCAGCATTAACTGAGGTCCAGGCAATAGTGTTAAAGGTATTGTAATTTGTTTTTGTTCAAAATACTTAAATATGATAAACTAACTTTTTTAGCATTAATTAAACAATGAATATCTGGAAATTTGTGAAAGGATTTATGCAGATATTTGTTTACTACAAGAAATTCTTTGAAAATGGTCTACAGTACATATAGATAAATTTTACAGTACATACACAGACTAATGTATTGGCTCTGCATTTGAAACGCATGCCTTAATTTAGTTAGTTTAATGTTCTTATACTGTTTATTAAACTTTGTTACAGCTTTAGGTGACTAGGAAGTGTCTCTTAGAGTTTAGATAAAGTTAGGCCTCTGAAAGGCCTTGTCTGTAAATGCTGTAACTACAGTAACTTGTGTGTTGTATGTTATTGTTGTGTGTTGTGTAGCTTGTGTCTTGTCATCATTAATATATATTTGTTTAACCAGGTGTGCCTGGATTATTACTGTTCTCACCAAAGTTGTGCCAGATAATTAATGTGCCTCTAATTATACCAACCACTCAGGTATATTCTGGAGAAATCACTTACAAATTGGGGGTTATAAATATTCACTAAACTGCTCTGTCAGTTCCTGATTTTCACAAATTCTGTAACCCCCCCCCCCCCATTTGTAACAGTATTTATATACTCCTGTTTACTGAACACTGAGGGGTGATAATGACCCAACCAGTACCTCACAGAGTATTTTGAAATAGCATTATTAGAACAATATTATACAACATCCAAATGTCATTTTTTTTCTGTGCAATATAAGTAATTGGTTTTGGTATCAACTATATACTGGCAAAACAGGTTGTAAAAAAAACTCAGGCTGTTGCCATTTCTCCACAACTAAAGTAACATTCACTAAATTTTGCTAGAGAAATGGGGGAAAATATAGGCATTACATTCTGTGGCTACAATTCTGTTTAGTCTTTTTTTGTTTTTTAAGTCACAAACTTGTTGATAGCTGAGTATTCCCAAATCAAAATCCATTTAATGAGATTTTATTTTTGTGGTGTTTTTCATCCACGCATAGTTTAGGTATTGAATTGGGAATCCATCACTGCACTGAAATGTAGCAGCAGTTGGGTGAAGCACAGCCAGCAACCCTAATTTACAAGAGCTCAGGTGGAAGAAGAACAAATTCAGGAAGTGTAGGTAAAGTTAGGCCTGAAAGACATTAGGGTTAATGCCCCTAGTCCGAGGATAAAGGCACGGGCATATTTATCGGCCAGGTAGTCAGGGCCTCTTTTTACTGGTTTAAATCCCCTGTCGATTTACACCTCTAATAGTCGCTTTAACCTGCCAGGAATTAATGACATTGAAACATAGAGCTTTTTTTAAGCTGACCTCTGACATTCCCTTTGTTTTTTTTAATATGTCAAATTTAACCTGTCACACCAAACATAGAATGTGTATCCCATCACTTTGGTTACTCCACAATAATATAAAATGAATGTTGTTTTTTTCTCATGTATTTTGAAAATCCCACAGTACAATCGTTTAAGTCTGAAGGCACTCCACCATGATGCGGCACATTGTTTAGAAAATGCCTTAGCGGTCTTCCAATAAGAAA
Organism: Atractosteus spatula; assembly: GCF_055471065.1. Taxonomy (NCBI): domain Eukaryota; kingdom Metazoa; phylum Chordata; class Actinopteri; order Semionotiformes; family Lepisosteidae; genus Atractosteus; species Atractosteus spatula. Next base: position 17,432,369 of record NC_142714.1, read on the forward strand.
AAAACATTTAGAAAAGCTCTACACGAATTCCAGAACTGTATCACAATATTAAAACATGAGAGTGCAACTAAAACGTTTTGGCGAGATTTCAAACTATTCTTTTCCATTAATCCCATCTTTAATTCTTAAATGTATTTTACAAGTACTAGAGATACATTATCACTGATAAGTAGGGTAGAGAGCAGACTTTATTTATGAGCAGATGTTGGCAAGGACTTAATCTTTCAATTTGCCTTGTTTTTGTTGGTTTTACTAATTAATAGTCTTCAGGTAAATCTGCTTATTAATTTTTCTAATTATTACATGATAACATTAAAGGTTTGGAAAATGTTCAGATGTTATTAATTGAGGCTTTGTGGTGAAAAATGCATGGTTAATCTGCCTAACATATGCTAATTGTGTACTGCACAGTGAATCACTGACATCAAGCATTCTCTTCATGCATTCCGCATAGTTCCTCACCCTGGTAAACACTGTATTAGTCTCTAAACTCCAGCTGACCTGAAACACAAGTATACCAAAGTGTTATCTGTTCCTAAAAAAGCAGCAAACCAAGATTTGGAGTGACACATTTCCCTGTAACCAGACGGGAAGGGCGCTGTATTGTCTGGCTTATGAAATAAGAATGAAAGAAATTACAGCCACGCAAAGCTTCACTTGGCATTTTGTCCCTTTGCGGTGAAGTCAGCCATGAATGTGTGAACCATTTCCAGAATGCAACGTTCTAAAAAAAAAAAACAATGTGCTGTGACTTACTAATTGTACAACCGGGGTTAAAGGAGCCTGCTGGAAGGTGAGAAGGTGACAGAGCGGCAGAGGGGAGAAACATGGTCACGAAAGCAAACAAACCAAGCTGGTATAGGGCAAGGTTCTCACGCACAGACTAGTCATGTATCTTGTCATGCAATCGCCGCCCTGTCACTGTGTATTAATGCTGACAGAGGCATTAGGCTGGTGCAGATCAGGACGAGACTGAGGTATGCCAAGACAAAAACTGCTCAAGAACAAAAATCACTGTATTTCTATTTTTCATTATTGTGTCGGTCTTGAGTGAGTCAGTTATGTGGTGTTCCAACATTAAAACACGAGTGAATTTTACAGCCTATGAATCAGTGTAGCCAATGGGTTTGTGTCATTGTGAACAAACCCCCGTTTTCCGCTAAACTAAATAGGCAATTATGTATTGTTTATTGCATGTTGTCCAGAGTCTGGTGTATGTCAAGTAATCTCTTCTCTTTTTTCTAGATTTATGTCAACATCCCCGAAAAAAAAAAAATCAGTGTGACATTCGTTACATATATTGGTAAAATGTTCACATTCCAGAAGTCGGTTCTAACGTTTTGGTACTGACAAGAAAAAAATGGTTTATATCTGATCTGTTTCTCTCACCTTTTTTGAAATAAAAAAAATAGTTTGTAACAGGAAATGAACTGAGCTCAATCTTTGTATTTTCACTGTTGAGGTTATTTTTCCTTTTTTTTTAAATCAATGTTACATATTGTAAGCCTCAGAGACAGTGGCTTTTCTAGTGCCAACAAATTTTACCCCAGTAATCTTTTAATATTTTCTTCACAAGAAGCCGATTCAAGTTTGGATGAAAGGAGTGCAACAAATAAATCATAGCAAGTCAAAACCAAACAATAACTTTAAAAGAGTGTCAGATGGGCCTAGCATAGGTGGTCTGCTCCAGATGTGTAGTACAATATATCTTTGCCTCCAGAAATGCATATGGAACGCATTGTGCAAGTCATTCCCTTATGACTGTGGTGTGAGAAACTATGTGGCTGGCAAGACAGCTGATTCTGTTCAGGAACAAGAGAAATGTGAAATTTATCACCTTTGTGGGATTTTTGGCAAATTTAGAGGTCAGAAGTTCCCGGCTGGCTTGGGGTATGTATCTTGTGGCCTGTATGTCACAAGTAATGTCTGTGGTTGTCTGACAGGAGGAATAATAAATTATGCTCATGGTGATGGTCTTCCTGTGGAGTAAAATGATTCACCTTGTGGTTCTGTAATGAATAGTCTCCCAATGGACCATTGAACAAATAAGGAATTATTTGCTGCCCATTTGGATGCATAAATACAAAACACTTTTAACTGTGCTACATCAGTAAACAATTCAGTAAGGGCACAATCCCTCAAGACTTAAATAAATTTTGCTACATTCAGACATTTATCTTAGCCCTTATACTGTATATAACCTAAAATTCACCTACGGTTTGGGGGATTTTTTATACTTTTCTGGGGAGACAGCACACAACGTAAGGGAGTCTTTAAGGGAAGATTCTAAAGATTTTTCATTTGACCTTTACTAGTAGAAACTCCAGTCCCCGAACTCCAAAATGAAGCAGCTTTTAAATCTTTTTAAATTATGACTTGCTTTAGACCTGGGGACAGCATTGGTTAATTAACACATCGATGAGAAATTAATTTGTTCTATTGCATGATTAATTGCTCAGGTGGACTCAAAAGAAGAATAACCTATAGCCTTTGATGACCAGATTTCAAGTATATCCTAAGCAGATATCCCAACAGAACATTCAACAATATTCAGGACAGGTAAAAACAGAACGATCTAGTGAACAGACCATATACCCAAAAACAATAATATTTGGTCTGTCTACGTAACTTGGCGTTGTGTTGCACAAGTTAATGTCTCTTAACCTTAATAAGGAGGCTATGCAAAAACAAAACGTGTGTTCAAAATACATTAAAAATGTTTTAATGCATTTTGAATATTTTAAAAGAGAAGAAAATAATACCAGCAAGATGATATTCTTTCTGTTGTGAACCATATGTGTGATTCTTTTAATTGCTGCTGCCAGAGGACATTTTAAAATACTCCTTCCTAATTTTCTAGTTAAGAACACCATCTTCATAACTAGTAGCAGAAATGTATAATCAAGAGTTGACAAACATTTGCTTACACTGTATGTGGTTTTTTGGGAAGTGGGGGTAGGTTGTGTTAATCTGTAAAACACATTCTTGTAGCTTCTCTCAGATACTCATTTTCTAGAATATTTTAAAGGATTTCTTCACATATAAAATACTCACAAATCTTATCTAAAGGACTGTGAATCTTAGAATTTTGTCAACACTTTCCTTTACTTGAAATGTAATTTCTGTTCTTACCAATTGAGAGCAGTATACTGTATCTCAAGCAAAATTCAACCACATTGAGAGCTAACAAATTACTTTTTTACCTTACCGAATCTTGATAGAGTTTAGTTAGGAAACAAATACAGAGGGAATTTCAAATAATCCTTAAGTGGACCATTTAAGTCTTCTCTCTTGTTTATTTGAGGATCAAACATCAAAGAAATAAGATATCTACAGATTATAATTGCTGTCTTTTTATGTGACAGATGTCAGGCAGATGAAGGGTTGACGTGCTCTTTTACTGCACCTGCTGTGTGATGTCTTACAGACTCAAAGAAACTCAGGAATAACAATACTCACTATGACATGAGTGCTATTGTAATGATGTTGTGTGAAGAGTTGCTTTCATACCATATGTCCCTATAAATATATGGTGTGATAGTTTCTATTATTGAAAATCCCTAGTGTACTACAAATATATGTGTGCCCATGGTCCAGTGTTTACTGTCTCCAAGCAAAGTTTTCCCACACTTCCATGTTTACACTCCATTAATCATAACTGTAAAAAAAAAACCTTTTTCCAGTCCAAGGACTCCTACCTGGATAGAAGGACAGACAGGGGACCCCAATTAGATTTTGACCTATTTCCTGTCACTTTTTTTAATATCATATTTTATATTCATTGATGTAAATGCCTAATAATTATTATGTTTAGGCTGGTGATTAAATATCAATGAATTTACAGGATTACAAAACTCATTGTAATCATTACATATACATTCTCGGGGAGATGGAGGATGACGGACAGAGCCCCAGATTGCTCTCTGGCTGGATTCTTGAAAGGTATTTGTTTTTCATGTAATCCGGGGCAGAAAATCCACTTCCACACAAAAAATGTTGTTGCAAAGGATGACAAGGCTGCTCACTGTCTTTGTGCTCAGCTGGGGGAAATCCTCCTGGCAACAAATCCGGCACTAGATAAGAGGCCTTGAGCCATAAATGTTCTTGTATATGCTGTTTGAGGAGAGTTCAATCAGTTGGTTCTCCTCAAGGGCTGTCAAATTCAAGCCTTCTGACGCATTTTCCTTAAACGCAAACTGCGTCCAGTTTTGTCCCATCACCAGTAGTCAACCTCTAAAAAAAGAACCTGTGCCATTGAAGTTCAAGTTCCTCCAAGTGTCCAAGTATTGCACTTATCACCTTGGCTGTGAGTACTGCACTATCAGCCAACTCTTCCACTGATGACAGATTGGAAAAATTGCACCCTCCACCACTTAATCTTTTTTAGAAAGTCACCCATTTTGTCATACAGTTGAATGGCATGTAAATTGCGGCCCTGCAGTCAAGTAAGAGTTAACATTTTTGGAGTTAGAGTTATAAAATAAAGCATTTGTTCTTTACTAACAGGTCGAAAAATGTATTATATATAATTGGTTTTTTTTCTTGCCAGAAAAATTTGTCTTGCAAAAATATTTTTCTAGGGACCCTCTGCAGTACCTCTGTGGACCCCCAGTTGAAGACCTCTGATATATGTAGACCATGTGTCCTACCTTCTGAAGACTAGAAGACTAGGCAGCTAGTTTGTGCTCCAAAAACACCCTGAGAAACATCTGTACACTATATCTGTACACTATAATTTATGGCCAAAGTGCATGCTGGTTGAGTCTAGTCCACCCAAAAGAGTGCCTTCACTCCCAACACTTGAGAACACATCCAAAACAAAGAAGACCTCTTTGATGAGAAAAAAACAAGTTTTTTTTTCTAAATATGGATTATTTCTGATAATTGTTACAGACAGTTGCAATACTTGCATTAAGTCACAATTACATGTTGATTTCTGTTAAACACACAACAAAAATCACCATTATTCTGTCTCATCAATATACCTGCATGTAAACCATAGAATCCTGCAGTCAGAAAATTTGTTCTACAGCATGTAGACAAAATAAATCCTCACAGAACCAGAAGCTGGAAACCCACATTATGTTTTAAAGGATCTGTGTACTGTAAAAGGTTATAAAGAACTCTGTTTTTCTCAGCTCATAGTTTACAGAGTTTAGACACCTTCATTAAAATTAAGTAATTTAGTACTGCTTCCAATGTCTTTAAATGACTTGACCAGTCTGCACTATGTATGACAACATCATCCATATACAGTATATTATATTGCTGCAGTGTAGGTATGCTATATGTGAACCAGAAGGTACCACAGCTCATAGGGAAATACTGTCCTGAGTAATGCAAAAATTCAGCCCTAGGGTTTTCTGTGTCAGTGACACTTGCCAAATACCCCTTAGTTAGGGGTATTGATAGCATGTCTCTTGGCTTCTGGCAGCTCTTATTTGAAAAAAATTTTTAAACCTTGTGATTATCACTTCTTTTCAAACAGAATAAGTTCTCTTTCCCATGACTGAAATTGTGGAGTTAAGGCAGAACCATGCCTCCACTTCAGATTTGTATCTTTTACTAATTTCCAAGTAATATCACTACAACCTAGCAGTCTGGAAAACAAAGCCAGAAATCATCATTAAGTACAGAGTAAGTCCATTATTTTTTAAAGGCTAAAGCACTTTAGTTACATTTAATACTGTATGTGCAATTTTCATGCTGGAAATTTTTGAGAGTTGCAGTAGCAAAAGGACAATTTTATAAACACAATAAAGTTACTATTTATATCCTTGCACTAGATAGGATTTTAAATGTCATTTACCTAAGGTTGTTAGGAGGTCACTTCTTTCTGTTTAGCTTGAAATACTAAAAGCAATGAGTATTTAGCAAGAAAAATTCTGCAGTTCTGCAGTGCCAATATTTATTTGAAAAAAAGTTGCAGTTTTATTCTATTTAGATTTCATTTTTGTTTTCTATTTTTGGTATTAGAAGCTGGCAAAGACTTAAACATAGTACTTTTAGCAGAAAACTTGAATGCCAGAGAGTTATGGAAGAATGATAATTTGTGGTCTTACCTTATTTTTTATGGATGAATGAGTGACTTTCTCATTTCATTGCTTCTTGCAAACAAATTTTGTGATAAACAAATGAAGCAGTCAACAATGTAATTAGTTTCACTTGTTATTGCAAGCACAGCACTGAGGATAGGGAAAGATTATTGATAACATTTTCGGTTTATAAACTAAAAAGTCAGCTAAAGGATTTTTTTTCTTTGACAACAGGATTAAGTGCTCTCTTCTTGTAGTCTTAAGCAAGATGTGATTCAGTTAGGTTCCTCATTTCTGCAACAGCAGGTTACTGTATGTTTTTTTCCCCTGATTTCACTAAATATTACAGTTGCATCTGAAGCAAATAACTCAATACATTTTTGGACAAATCTTCAGTATGTGTCCTGAAGTTAACCATTAAGAAAACAGACCATTTTTTAAAGTAAAATAAACTCAAAACATGAACACAAAACTTACAGTGCATTTGTACACTGCCTTCAGACTGAGATTATTTATTTTCTTTCTGGGTTTGTAATCAGAGATAATGTGACCTAGAAAATAAAAATGAGAGAAAGGACTGAATCCACACTTTAAAGGGTCGCCAGGCTTCACCTCTGGAAACACAAAAGGCCACAGTTGTCCTTCAGTGAGGCCTAATTAAAGCTTTTGGACTTGTATACTGACTGAATACCAGAGTTAGGTTGTCAGTGTAAATACACTGCTATAATGTACAGGGGCATAGAGGGAAACAGTGAAAATAAAACAGAGGAGAAGATAGAGAGAGAACAAGGAAAATCACAATCACGCTCCTCTTCCTCAAGGCTTGTGCCATGCAAGAGCACCTTGTTCTGATCAGTTTTGGGGACCATATGCTGGCTAGGTAATTTTACATGAACATTATGCTGTATAATATAAACATCCTTATAGAGTTTTTGTAGTCTTATTTGAGAAAATTCTGATTTTCTGTGTCGTAGAATACTCACAGTCAAAAAGGTTCTTTTCTAGTTAGGAATGCATTTTTAGAATGGGGAGATTGATTCCCATTCAGTTTTGGGCAATCATGTTGCAAGTCAGGAGATTTAGTTTTGTTTAGGATCCATTTATTAGGAAAAAAGGGCTTTCCTCTTTTTGACTTAAGTATTGTAGTGCTTACATATTACAGGGGCTGAATTCTGGATTTTTAGGACATAAACTGCATTGATATGTACTATTGTTATGTAATTGTGCCTTAATCATTGTTAATTATAATGTTAATCACCAAAGTCGTGTCAGAGATTTTAGTAACTATATAGAGTTTTTGGGAAATGACATTGGGAGTGATTATAAGTTAAATAGCTGGGACAAAAGCAGCTTAGTTGTCATCATCCTTCCTGAAATTAATTTACCAATTTCCATTTTGTGTTTGTTTATGTCATACCTGAAGTTGATCATCGCTTTATGAAAAAAAAAACATAACTTGCATAGAGCTTATGAATTTAGTTTTGCATCATTTGAGCTGATTGACTCAGTTATTCATTCCAAATCTTAAAAGAATGTTTTTTTGAGGACAGTTAAAGGAATATGCCAGAAGACAAAAGTACAGAAATCTGCCTTGCACTGTGATGTCAGGAGAAGATGATGTTGCATTATGAAATGCATTTAAAAAGAGTACCAATACTGTAAATTGAGGAAGCTCATTCTCTGGAACGGAATTGTAAAACTCCCTAGTGAGCTCCAATCCTTTTAATCCCTTTGAACCTAGCTGAGCCAAAAATGACATTCAGGAGATTAGAAACCCATATACTAATTTCCAGTGAACATAATGTGTATTTCCACTGCTAAAAAAAAGCAGTTGGTTGCATGAGCTGCTGTTAACTTTAAGAATGTTATAAGATTGAGCATGCATCAGAGTTTGTTTTAAATTAGTGTCTATACTGGCCAGGTTTTCAGATGAGTCTGTTCCCCTCAGCTCATTCCTTAATAATTTCACCAGGAGACAAAATCAAGTCGTGGGTCTAGAACATGTCTTTCTATTTACCATACAGTATTTATTAATGTTCTTCTGTTTCTATCATAGCATTTCATTCCAGTCTTGTAGTTAGCTGACTTCCAAAAATTGTTTCCAGTTCTAACACATGGGATTCAAACAGTAACAGCGAACAGTGGAGTAGTGGTCAGGGTTTGGGACTTATAACTGGAAGGCTGTAGATTTAAAACTCAGCTGAGGAAGACATTTCACCTGAATGTTTGGTAAAATACACTGCTGTATAAATGTACCCAATGTATGATGCTTTGGATCAAATGTCAGCCACATAAAGTAATAAAATAGTAAATTGAATAACTCACATTGATACTTTGAATCATATAAACTACAGATTTCTAGTGCCTTGCTAAAATACAAAGTAAAATATCTCAATAATAATCAATAATAAAATTAGTTTACAAATAAGGTCAATTTAAAGAATATTTAAAGCATATCTAACATGAAAACATGATTTAATTTAGATTTGAATTTTAGTCAGTGTCAGTTTTTTTGGTTTCTATAAGCTATGTACTATTGCATTTTCAATCTGTGTAATTAATATACAGTATCTCACAGGAGTGTTATTTAAAAAATTCCAAAAGTATTCAAATATTCTCTATCACAAACAGGGGTAAAAAAAATAAAAACACAGGAGACACAGGCATTCCTGAATAATGACACCGAGCAGAAGGAAACAATGAGAGATCAAGGCAGAGAATTGTAGAAAAAGGAGTAATTATTATATAAATGCCGGGAAGACTTTTTGTATGTTAGGCAACACAGGAAATGAAGAACAGTTTCAAGGAAATTGTTTAAGTAATAATGTTTTTAGCTGCAGTAAAATTAGAAAATAATGGAAACGTGTCTTTTTAAATTTTCTTTTTTTTCTTATAGCATGGGCACTAAAGCTTTTTAAAAGACACCCAGCTGACGTGCAAGGAAGCAATATCTATCGGTAAAGACATCAGGGAGTCTGTTTACAACAGATACCAGTAGATAATATATTTCATGCCTGCTGAGCAATAACAACAGATACTTCTGTCAACTGTCAACTTCTGTCAACTTCTAAAACTGGGGTATAATTTCCTGGGAGACATCTAGAACATACATGGTTATAGTGAAGTAGAATCACCAGGGGCATTCAAGAACAAGTTCTGTAGGTGAAAATCTAAAATCAATATGCTATGGGATAAATGTGCATCCACTTGTTCCTAGCTTTGTGCTAGAGGTCTGTCCCACTTCCAACGTAAACATGAATAAATACAAAAGAGTAAATACATGTTGCAGAAGAATTCAGATTGTAATAGCTGCTCATAAACATTTGATTCATTAAAAGTTTTGGTGTTTGAAGTATCCTATAGGACAAGGCTATGCTGAAGTTGACCTGTGTTTTTTATATGCTCTTTGCATGCCCTACAAAATGTCAGGAGGTGAGCATTATAACTACTGTATACTTACTACACTACCTTTAAAATAAATAATAGGAACACCTCAGTCACAAAACACTAAAAGTGTACAGTTTTCAGAAATGTCTAGACAACACTCCTAAGAGATTAATTTGGCATTAACATGGGGATTGTGCCCCATGAATTCTCAGAATAAGAAAGCAGAGAATATAGTTTCCATCACATTTCTTTAACCATGCAGAGAACAAGTTGTACTTTCTGTGATGTGCTGGTCTTTCCAAAACCTTTATGTTAGAACTTGTTCACAAACAAAATCTGAGGATTCTTAAGCTTGTTTTAAAGTGGGTGTACAATATACTGAAGCTACTCTGAAGTAAATCTAAAGGCCAAGCGTAAAAAAGTATATTTGCTCCTCACTCTCAAAGGACAGTGGTTCAAACAGATGTTTGCGTACAGTATCAGATAAAATGAGCAGATATTTATTTAGCTTACTGTTTATTGACTGAAAGCTGGCATGATTTTCATTCACAAGGTTCACCTCCAAAGAAAATGTTAAAACTTGGGATTTTGTTTCTTTCCTTTCTGCAAAATGTTTCTCCAAGTGTTTTGAGATTAGTACTACACTGAATCATACCACTGCAGAAGAAACATGGACATGACTGGTGATTGCATGCCCATCTGTGCTCTGGAGGGGGGTGCTTGTTGGTTATTCGTTTGTTTAAAGAAATGTAAACAAATTTCAAACAGAAGACTAGCCATAACATCAAACATTAATTCCAAATTTGTCTTATCTAATACACAAGAAAAAAATAGAGGAAAAGGAAGAGTAAATCAGCAACATTTATGAAGCCATGAGCTTCTCAATACCACATGTTAGTGAGGGGACACTAACATTGCTGTTTAATGATTCTTCCAGAAGGTAAACTCATCAAGTTTGTTTCACAACCTGCTACTGTTCAGAGTATTTCTGGTTAACTGTTATTCTGGGGAAGGACTTTGAAGATCACAAAAGTACTTGCCCATGAAAAAGATACTGGTATTTAAAAGTATCATGTTACAAAAGGAACATGCTAATTTTCACAAAGCCCTAAATTCAAGGGTGCTCACAATAACCTAGCTTGAAGTGTATTGCCAGTGTTACACTGTTCCTTAACTGCCAACCCCTGAACTGCTCTGCTAGAAAATGAAGGTAGATTTACCAGACTTTGTATTGTATATGAGTCAGTTCTTTCTCCTGGGTGCCTCCATGAAAAATAAATATTATTAACATCTGTGGTACTATATTTACTCGTACATCTTTTTGCACATTAAGACTGAAAAGTTTAGAAAAGTCAAGCAAATGAGCTATAAGAACCCCTACACAGTGAGGTAAACGGCAACAGCTTAGATAAGATTTGGAGTGCAGGATTTCCGCAATTCTAATGGATTTTTTTAATGGATGTATACTATTAAATACTTTAGAATCACATTATTTTGCAGCAGTGTCTTGTTAGGTCAAAGCAAAATGTTATTATTATCAGTTATTATATAGACCTGCTGTACATCTAGAAATGGGGATGGTTGATGTATTGGGATCTGGTCTGTTTGTGAAGAGGAAGTTCACTTGCAGTATATGTACAGTAACTTTCAATGTCACATCCCCAGTTTGAGTTATAACCTTTATCAATATTTGTTCATTTTAAGCACTTTTAATGCAATGAAACAAAACTCAATGAAAATAACCACAAATTAGAAGTGTATTATAGTTTATACTGTTAACTTATTTTTTAACAAGTGTTACCTACCATGTATTAGCCCATCTCTCTAAACAGGCTGCAAGATGTCCAGACATCTTGACACGCAAATGTCTTTAAAAAAAGACAACATTAATAGCTCTAGGGATGAGCCAGGCTCAGAGAGCAGCATGACAGTAAAGTGCATCTGATAAATCCAAGCACTGAAGGGAGGCTAGCCCGACCGTTCCCTGACCCAGCTTCATTTTCAAGCTACTTAAATGCACAGAGCAATTCAAGCAGAACATGTGGAGGTGAAAAAGAGAGGGAATCACGGAATATTATCCGCCCAATTACACAATTCGTATAGAGCCCTGCTGGTAGCACCAACCTCTGCACTTTATGTTCAGTGTGTTTCTGAGCTCAAGCTAGTGGCCTTACATAGCTCCTGCAGCCTACTGGAACATACTGTGGGAAGAAGGAGGATAGAAACAGGAGACACAATACCTGTGAAACGAAACAGGCTGTAGACCCCTAACTAAAAGATAAATGAGTCGCTCTTTGGCTTCAATTTAGTTCTTTGTGCGCATGCATTGTAAATCATCTGATCTGGTTTATATGATCCTGTTTTCAAGTCAAGCAAGACCTGGCATCATGGCTGTTCTGAGTTATAGACTCACACTGGTGTGTGTACTGGTGTGTGTTTTGGTTAAAGAGGCAAAGGAATCACGTACAGTCTCACATCAAAATGCTCAATTAATTGCATCTCAAACCATCTCAACACACGTAAATAATAGAAGCGGGCCAACTTCACCTCCTACTAAATTGCTGCACCAACCTGGATGATGCGCAACAGCCATTATGCTCTTGATATAAATGCTCCAGAGAAAATGCTTTACCAAATAAATTAGGCATGAACTTTACATAGACCATGGACCATAGACATTATGCCCAGAATGGAAGTTAGCTAAGACAGAAGGGTTATCACCATTATTCTTTCTAAGATTTGCATTTTTCACAACCAGGTAGTCCGGACTTCAGTTTAACATCTCACCTGAAAGACACAGCTTTCCTCCTGCAGTACCTGTAGCACCTCCTACAGTTGGTTACCATCATGGGGCACTGGTTTAGAACAGTGGCCTTTACTGTAGCCAATATCCTTTTGGATCTCCAAACTTGTTCTCACACCCCTTATCAAAACACGCTGAACAAGTTCTTGAAACCTAAGACATAGTATGTAAAAACTATGAAATGAAAGAGACAGACATGCATTTTTTCAGTTGCACAGTAAAATTAAGAATACACAAAAATTACACACATTTTGTTAAACACCTAGGTTTGATGAAACAAAATAGTTGTACTTACGTGCCCATGCTTAACTTGTGTTTTTAATTATTTATTCTCTAAAAAACTGGCTTGTTTCCACACCCCCAGAAAAGACATCTTGTACCCCAGGGGGTGCGTGAACCCCAGTTTAAGACCTACTGGTAGAGAAATTCTGTCCTGGTTGGAGGAGTGCCACCTGCTGTACCAAATGCAGAAGCAGGTTTTACTTAGAGGAAGGTGTTCATTAACATTTTCCCATTTTTTAATTTTGACTGTGTCTGGACCAAAGAAAAAAATGTTATGGAAAAAATAAGAATTTATGTATACATGGCCTTGCATCTTTTTTCATTACTGAAAAAAAACTTATGTATAGGTAAGTCTAATGTCTTGGTGAAGAGACATATTTTAGATCTTGTTACCTTCAAAAAGGATGTCATTTATTTAAACTGGAATGCACTGGAAAGCTACTGCAAAGATACGGAAATGTGGAAATAAAAACAATGAAAACTAAAATGATGCAAAACATTTTACCTAATATTTTAATAGATTCCATTACTGTTTCCTGTTCTTCTATTTAAGATTTTTTTATTATACTTTCACTGAAATAACTTTCCAGAATTAGCTTTATTGTAATGGGTGCTTATTATTTGAGATGCTTGCTGACTGTGATCAGTGTTTTGTTCTCAAAAGTAGGTGGTGAACCCTACATTTCACTTTTTCTAGAAAGTTGTTTCATACATGAGACATCTCATGAGCTCCAGACAATTATCCTTCAAAATTCTTATTCTCTGTCATGCCATATGCCCATATGTTCTGGATGAACCCTAAAAAGAGTTTGTACACTTGCAATGCGCAGATCAAAGCAAAAGACAAACTTGTTTCAAAAATGTACTTAAAACTGAACTTAAAACATATTTATACACTCTGTCTGCCGCCTGGATAACAAGTATGTGTGGGAACATTTGCCTGATATGAAATACACAAGTACTGTGAAATAAACATTTTGGATATACAGTATTTCTCTAGTGGAAAATACACATTTACGTAATATTGCACAACTGCGAGACTTTTAGTTCTACCACTATTTTTAAAGTTGTTGTCATACCATAAACATATGTTTGGCTTTCTGTTTGAGACTATGTCTTTCCACATCCAGTATGCATAGTGGGGCACAAGGTGTGAGGAAGTCAGATGTGGTTCAGGGAGAAAGCTACCTATTAAGGAGCAAAGCCTGGTTAAAATGAGACACACCTGGACTGATTGACTAATAAACTCCCAGAGGGAGTGAGATTCCACACGAAGGAGAGGAGCAGATAGTATAGGCTCTGAGTGCAATTGGTCAGTCCCCTTGACTAATGGAAAGGTGTAGAAGAGCAGCCAAGACGAAAGGCATTGCAGTATACAGTATGTTTAGGCTCTCCAGTATGGGAGGCAGGAGAGTGATTTAAATAGAGGTAGGGCTGAGCTGGATTGCAGGCTTATGGCACTCAGTAAGGGAAGGATGATTGAGAAAATATAGCTAAGGCTATACTGAGGTACACCACAAGTGCTGGAAGTGTGGTAGTTTGCCAGGCTCAGTGGGTTGAAGTTCACTGAGAAACAGGTTTGGCCAGCTGGACCAGTGATGACAGACATTAGGACTTGGAGGACTCCAAGGCTAAGCGTGAGAAGAGTCTAGATAGCACTGCTGCTCTTAGTACTCTGGGCTATACCATCCACAGATGGGTGTGCAGACTTACTATGAGAGAGCACAAAGCGGCTGATGTCAGGAGTGCTAGTGTGGTTGTTTGTGCAGTATCCTGGCCAAAAGGGATCAGCTGGTATAGAGAGGTTGTCGTAGTGATAAACATTGTGAAGTGTTGAAAGAGAAACAACTGTAAAAGTGACTACTGTGACAGGGTGATGCAGAGTACTTTGGGTAGAATGGGTCTGAATATTAAAGAGCAATTGATGGAAACCCTGGAAGAAAAACCTAGTCCTGAGAAGACTGTGTAGACTTCCCTGAGAGGCAAACAAGAACTAGGAGCCTTGAGGGGTTCCATCACTGAGAACTATGCATAGCAGACCACTTGCTAGAAGGATGGTAATTAGGGTGCTGAAAATGTTGGCTGCCACAGGGGAGCTGTTCACATGATAAAACAATAGCTATGGAACTACAGAGAAATATCCAAATTAGGTTCATTGGTGGAGTAGCCTCCTCATTTCTGGACTCGCAATTTTTCAGCACTTTTGCAATGTGTGAATTTGTCTGTGCTAGTTTTAGGAATACTATGTCATTTATGAAGATTTGGCAGTGTAGCTGTAGAAATGCGAGACAAAAAAAAATATCCATAACTTGAACCTGGATTAGAGGTACTATAACTAATATTATGAACTGTAACTTCTGAAACTGAAAATTACTAGAACATTATGACCAGAAGGCTTGAAGCATTCAGAGGGAAGGCAGATTTATATAACATTTAAACACTGAAACAGTAAAGACCTCCATCCTCAGTGCTATCTAGCTTCTATAGCATGGAAATCATGGACTTGAATTCAGGTGATTGCCTACCTATGCCAAAGCAGAGGAGAATCAAAATGGTTAAGTTTACCATCGATCAGGCCAAATCCCAAAATCAGGTTGGAGTGCATGTGCATCTTGTCATCTCTGCAGTGCAGGCTAGAGTATTGGAGCAGCCTGCCAGTATTATTAAAAAGTTGCTGTTCTAAGTCTGGGGGATGATGTGATAAAGTATTAAGACTTTCTTTAAGAATAAACACGCCTAATGTAACCAGCTCCTTTCCAGTCTGTATAATCCTTCAAATAGTTTTTAAAAGCCTAAATTACATGTTGTAAATATTTAAATATGAATGAATGGTGTATTTTACATGAGTGTGGTGTTAATACAAATTAAGCAGTGCTCATTAAGGATGTTTATTTCAAAGTGCTAAATCATTAAATTGCCACTTTTTACAGGATCCTAGTGGGTTGTGAATTAAATTGGATTGGCTTTTCACATGCTTATTGTTATAATACCTCAGCAAACCTGTGATTTTTTTTTTCATCCCAACTGCAACATCTCTTCCCAAGAACATACTTCAGCTCAAACCAGAATGACTTTTGTTATGAATGGGAGCTGCTGAATACAATGTCAAAAGTTTCAGAATGAAAACAAATTAGCTGGCAGTTGGTAAAACTATTTTAAAGAATTCTGTTCTTGTTTAAGTATACTCCTGTCTGACAGTTTCATTACTTCAACTGTCCGAGACGTTAAAAGAGAAGCTGGCACTTCAGAACTCGGAAATGGACCTAATTTACTTAAACCTGCGCCGTTCCGTTTGTTATGTACCATTCATTTTTTAAAACGCATTCAAGTTTGCCAGGTCGCACCTAAAAATATTTGATGTATTAAAACAGTCGTAGTTATTATTTTTCCGTGTGCATGAACACTTCGGATCTCGCAATTCCAGAAATCACAAAGTGGTAGCTGATTTTAAGAGCGCGTGATTAAGTGTGCCCTGCCTGGTCCATCAGCCATCAGCAGATGAGCTAACTCTGATGAAATCGGGTTCATCTGGAAGCCATTTCTTCTTTTACTTTTTTTTCCCTTCTCATTTTCATCTTAGTGGAATCCCCCACCCCCTTTTCCCTAGGGATCCCAGGGCTCAGTGACCATGATCTATGCACGCCAGGTCGGCATGGCACGCAAGCCTAGCCGCGTCCCGCTCTCAAGCACGCTAAAACCCCATGGAGGGGAACAAATAACTGTGCATAATAGATGGATCAGCAGTAGAGCACCTTATGTGAAAATGTCACGCAGAGCCACTTAGGGATGAACAGAAGTTGAAACATTTTTTCCCCGTCTCATAAATTACCTTTTTCTGAAAGTTTTGTACTTCTCTTTTACAACGTTTAGCTTTATGCTACTAGAAAGCATCTGTTTCAATAGACGTTATTATGATTCTCTTATGAAAGCCATTTGTCAGCGTGATAAGGTGGAGAACTTTTAAAGACACTTTGTTTAATCTTGTAAATCCAGTTGGAATAAAATTGCTGGAGTTTAGCATCAACTTTATCAACAATGTGTTGTCAAACAGTTTTAACTTTATTCAAATAAATCAAAGTGTTTAAACTACTACAGTATATGCTATTTTATGATAATCTTATTTAATGTAAACCATTGTTGCAATACATCAATGCAAACCGTATTAAAATTTAAGTAGCATAGAGGTTTATTTAACTTAAAACCACGACTTCAGAATGTATAAAAACGAACATATATATTACTTTATTTTCTCCGTTTGTTACAGTACTTGAAAACTAAATTCATTAAAATTAAATTAAATTCGTGTGATATATGTAGTTTTTATTACCAACGTTCTATGACGTTTAAATCATACGTCAATTAATAAATATAACGGAACATTTATCTATATATAAACGTGTATCTTTTAAGCACACATTGTTAAAATCAATCAACAATCAATAAATGTGTAGTTTCTGTGTTTAGACATGCAGAATTTGAAAAACATCGCTAGGATTCAAGTTTCGAGGGAAATAACGTGTTAAGAACTTTAAGATTCAAAATATGACTGAAGATCGTATCTTGAACTAAAATCCACCTTGTTGCAATTGCATGTTTTCTCATAAATAATTTACAGTAGAAAAATGTTATATAATGTCAACAGTAGTTTATTAGTAGTACGGATTCTTCTCCGCGGTTGAAAAGTACTTATGGAGGTTCAGAAAAGTACAAATAATGAAAAAGAAATCAGTCTTTTAAATTATTTCAACATTAAATAATTTTAAAAACTTGTTGCTGAATGATTGCCTTTTTAAAATTATTATCTTTCCAATGTCCTTGTTCCTTTTCTTATGAATACTATACAAATTTCTTTTTCCTTGTGTGCGCAGATCTTAGTGGAATACAATATTATTTATTATCAATACACATGTATTTGAAAAGTATGAGGTTTTAAAGCTTTCTTTTCTGTCGAGGGCAAAACTAAACATTAAAAAACGGTGGACTATCAAAAATATACCAAAAAAATCTTGTCAGTTTTATAAAGGGGAGAAAAACCATCTCCACAAACCCTTTCCAGCCTTGGTTCCTTATAACTTTAAATCGATTTTTTTTTTATTTGAGCTATTTGGCCTACTTGAACTTATCCAAGTTGTGGAGAGAACACAAGTATAAGTAGTTTTCGTAGAAGTATGTACAGTTCCATCAAGGCAGTCTAAAGAACGAATTTAGGAAGCAAAGATATAAGGCAAAGTCACAAATTTAAATTTTATGCAGTTATAGTTCGGGCATTTTTGCGTTTTTATGAGCTTGTCTTTACTTCACCAAGTTAAACACGCAGCTCAAAGTGGCACTAAAAAAATAAAATGAGCTATCCAGGGCCCTGAATCTTAGTTATGTATCTAATTTAGCCAGCAATAAATGCACTCACAGAGCACAGACATAATAACTCTTATGAAGCAATAATAGCAAAAGCTGTCTAGAGCTGTAATGTTAAAAAAATGCTACAATTAGTCCTCTATGAAAAAATAAAAGAGAATATTTCACCCCCAAAAAATTCCTTCTTCATGACCAGAAAATGTCTAACTTTAAAAATAAGTCTAGGTTTTATCAGTGAATATGAAGCTACTATGTATTACATTTCTTTCAGATTGATTAATTACTACAAGATTGTTTTAATGTCATGAATTTCTCAAGAAAACTGATTTGTCCTTGGTGTGAAAATAATTGAAGTATATTTTTAATTTTATTAAAATGTTAAAGGTGTGGTTTGTTAGTTTTATTTTGCCTTAAAAATGAGGTGCATTTTTACTCCCAATATCTGAAAATGATGACAATGCTTATTGTAGCAGTAGAAACACTATACTGTACATGTGCCCTGTACAGTACCTTTGTGTCATGAACATACCATGTTAAAGGCTACATAAGCAATACTGTCCTGGACTACAGCCTTCAACTACAGAGTTGATACAGGTCAACAATACTTATCCAGTCATGCTCTATTCAACATTCTGACCTAGTTTAAATGCTGCTATAATGTTAACGATAACTAGATGCACTTTGGGAAAAAATACTAGCCCCTGAATTTTATTAATGATAAGGGGTCTTCACTGTAATCAAAGAAATACTTCTACTCACCACAGATGTTTTCATGATCTCTGCGGTAATGCCCAGTGAGACTTTGCGACAAAAGTGGTATGACGTTTATCCATTTTCTAAATGCTTCTTCCAGTTCAGGGTCATAGGGTTACTGGAGCCTATTCCGGCAAGCAACAGGCACAAAACAGGGACACAATACACCCTGCATGGGATGCCAGTCCATCACAGGGCAGACACACAAACATAGACACACACTCACACCTAGGGCCAGTTTTCCCAAAAGCCAATTAACCTGCCAGAATGCTTTTGGACTGTGACAAGAAACTGGAGCCCCTGCAGGAAACCCATATGAACACGGGGAGAACATACAAACTCCACACAGATAGCACCCTAGGTTTTGAATTGAACCCAGGGTCCCAGCACTTTGAGACAGCAATGATAACCACTATACCACCGTGCCACCCAGTTGTAGAATCTCAAAATAAAATTTCAGAGTGGTCAGTAATTTTTCTTCAGTTGTTGTAAATGGGCTTTGCTGGTCTTCATATGAGTGTCATGAGAACCTCAACACTGGTTCTGTTTTGACTTTAAACCGTTCTTTCTATTACCTCTCCTAGAGACAGCTGTAGATATATTTTCAGTATAAAAAAGAAAAAAAAGACTTAATGATTAGTAAGACACATAGCTGCATCGTGTTGGAAAATGGGTCAATATTCAGACTGACCTCTGTGTTCCTTATACATTCTTATTCAAACATACACTAACTTAATCATCATCTCACTGTTTTTAAAGTTATATAATTCACAGCAATCATGAAATAACTGTGCAAATAATATAACCACACATTTATCATGGGAATCAGAAAGACTTTAGTCCTCAGAAGGTCCAGGATCTTAAGCAGGCAATCTGCTATAGCTCTATGAGTTGATTTATGTAGGTTTTTTGAAACAATCACAGAAACTTATCAGTTATATCTGTCTTCTCTGTGTTACAGTGAAGAAAAGCAGAGGCTAATGTGATCATCATGTGAAAGCAAAGAATTGCACCAAAGATCTACCATCTACAATGAATAAGTATTAGTTTGAGTGTCTTTAATAAAAATAATTTGTTGACTGGCAACTTAAACTGAAATTTTGAAAACTGTAGCCTTCTGTAGAAAAGTTTTGTTTCCAAATACCTTCTTCAAAGTTTAAGGCAACCCGATGTAAAAGGAAAGCAAAATATTGTGACAGCTTCTGATTGGAAATGGGCTTCTCATGTTTTTATATCATTTCTTTAAGGAATTGCTTTATTGCAAGGGGCCATTTCTCGAGTAAGAATCAGGTTGCCATAAAAAGGCCAGTCTAAGCTAATCCAAAATATGAATTCATTAATTTCAACAGGACTTTACAACAGTGATGATTTACGATGTTATCATTTCCCATATTACTTGCCAGGTATTAGGTAGGACTTTTCAACTCTTGTTCTTTTAGATGAAAATGGAGAAAAGCAGAATCTTTGTCTGGTCATTGTCTGCAGATTTTGGACCTCAGTCAACTCATCTAGCTATTAAGTTTAAATAGTGTTAGATGCCCATGGTTAACTTTAATGAAAGAGTGTCAGGAGGTGTTCTTTGTTCTCTTATTCTGGAGAACAAATATGCGTCAAATTTATTACTCCCGCTCCTGAGCGTTGACCCTAATTTATACCTCACATTACACCCCCCGCTGCCCACCTCCAGCCCCCAGCTCCTTCCATCCCTTCCTCCTTTGCGTGACAGTAGCTCAGTGAAAAGTGGAAATGAGACTAGTAAACAGTGATTAGCTCCAGAACTACAGGGCCCTGGTAACTGCAGCCGTCTCCTTCCAGTCGCCAGCTTTTACATGCAATGTTAGCTCCGAGTCAGCCTCAGGTCAGGGCCACTTTCACAGCCAGGTTATAGGAGATAATCACCGGCAAACACAGCAGCCACACGCAAAAACACATATGCAACCTGGCTTTAAACCTGGCTCTAATTAAAGATGATGGCAGTGTGTGTGTGTGACTGTGTGGAAAGGGAGGTGTAGAATTACATGCTGTGAGGGCTTTCCCACCAGGCTGTATATGATATTGCAGGCAGGAATCTGCAAATGATGCCTATAGCCTTAATATACACAAAGAGCCTTTAATTTTTATATCATTCAAGAGAACAGTAAGAGTCCTATGAAGACTGGATTGTTTTTGAGAGGGTTCTCAAAAATGACATGTCATTTCCCTTTGGTTCATATGATAATTGGAACTGTGGAGGAGGAACTGTTTTTATTACTTTTTAAATTGCTCAAAAGGTTTTCATTACATTTTAGTTTTAGTACTGGTAACAAGTACTGCAAAAATGACAGGTGGTACAAATGCCTACCTCTGGCACAACATTTACAGAATATCTACCACATATTGGACTTGCTGAAATAGAGGCCTGAGGTCTTACATCTTAGTAGATACTGTATGATAGACCCTTGTAAATAAATCGACTACTGCCATCTCTCGAACATTCCCTAAACTACACTGATTTTATTACATTCAGTGGTATTCTTCTTATTTTCCTACTGGAACAGAACAAGAGTTTGAGGAAAAAGCTCTTAAAAAATACAAACATATGAAAAAGCTTCACAGACACAAAAAGGCAAGATATAACATGGATGAAAACTATTACTGTAATATACAGCGTCAACAGTGTCATTAGAAATACAAGAATTCTGCTAGCTTAATACCCACACTTCAAGACCTTGTACATACTGGCGCACTGCAAAAATGACTGCGAAAATGTTCTAATTTATTGCGTGAGCCTTTCCAGGATTTTGCTTTTACATTAACGCTACATAACGTCTGTTATTTCCTACAATTAACTAAAAGCTGGAAAGTAAATGCCCGCAAGAAATAAAAAGAGCATCTATAATTTATTTCAATGGTTAAACCAACATTCCCTGGAACACTACATTAACCAGAGACAGATTACTTCAGATCTTTTGAGCATGACAAGAATGACTCAAAGATTAAGATTAAGGGCATGAAATCTGCATGTCAGTGGTATGTTGGAAGGGAGTATGGAATGTTTTAGTTTTTTTTAACCTTGTTTGTAACTTGCAACCTCCTGTTGTCTCAGATATTTTGAGAGTGGTCTTCCACTTTGAGCAGGAAGGACAAGAAATGTGTTGAAAAAACTCACACTCACTGTGCACCCAATATGGATGGACATGTGTATTCAGGTTGTAGTGCTGACACTGTTGCATTTAGTAGGAATGTCAATGCCAATAATTCTGTTGTTGGTTTGGTAATGACTGACTATACTGACTTTAGTTAACCTTAGAGTTTGTCTTTAAGTGAAAATGAAGTGAAAGTGAAACTCATTGATTTCTTTTTTACTTCAGAGTTTCAAGAAGAACAGCCTTACAAATTAAATCTAAAACTAAGTAAATTAACTAAGTGTGAAATTAAAGAAGTGAAAATTATCATTGAAAAATTAATGGATTCCTTTGAATTCACAAATGGTCTGTTTTCTTTTTCCAAACCTTTTCAGAGTTCACATTTTACTAGTTTCAGAACTTAAGAATTCCCCAAACACCGTTACAAAAAACCTCACCAAATACCAAATATCAGTAGCTTTTTAAAATACCTGGAAATACATTGAAAACCACAAACTAATAGCACAAGAGTAAGATCTGAATATCTTGGCACTTCTTGTGAGTTCCTAAAACATTCTTATAACATATTAGTCTCATATACTGTATAATCTAAATTACCATAAATATCCCCAAATTCACAGGAACACTGAGACTCAATTGCTCATTAATTTAAAGTGACACCTTCATTACTTTATACAGTTTGACTTCAATAATGTTCAGTAAATACTTACTCCACCCAAATAATTCACTTTCATAGCATTAATATTAAAAGGCTAATGCGGCTGGGTTTTTTTTTGGAAGGGTACAAGCATATAATAAAACAACCCCATTAAACCAACACAGATATCACACCAACTCAACTCACAGGGGTTAGATTCCCTCGAGCCAATATGTTTTTCCTTAGGGGTTGTGGGACTCCTTTACAGGCTGATCAGAAATTCTGAGAAGCTTTTTAAAGCCGTAAGAAGTTGCAATGTCACGCCACACAGCACTCCAGGCACTTGCCTGCTGGAAGTGTGAGCCTGAGCAACCCCCTGCTGTTTCCCTGAATAAACAAGCTCACTTTTCACCCCCAGCCTCAATGAAATTCATCACTAGCCCCCAAAATTCAGACTAGGCACGGTATCGCGCCATTTCACATTTTCCATTTCTTAATGGGCCCATGGAATGAAAACCTAGTAAAATAAACACTCCATCTTGAAAGTTCTCCTCAGAATATTTCATTCCCTGAGCTTTCTTCTAACTCCCCCTTCCCTGCAGTCCTAATCACCTCCAAATATGCTTTTTTCTCCTCCTTTGCTGAAATTTTAGTCTCCTCCTTTTGAACTTCTAACTAGACATGTCTAATTATATTAAAAACCCACCAAAGCAGCCAAAATCGCCAGTAGTATTTTGTTTCTGGATTTAACAAACAGGAAAACAAACAAAATTGTTTGTGAAAGCTTTACTTTTTTTTTTTCATACCATGAAAAATTTCTGTGAATGTAAATAGAATACTTGTACATTTGTGCTTTATCTCCTTATCCTTTATTTTGCTGTTTCTCAAAGTACATTTACAACTAACTTCTGTGGTATAATTAAAAGAGCCTTAGGAATATTTAATAATAATTTTACCACAGTCTTAAGTTGAGTGATAGCAGAAGAAACTATACCTTTCCTCATACCTGCTTTGCTGTTTACACATTGACTACCTTCCTGATCAATGCAATTCTGGAAGCTTTTAATTCATGCTTACCTCATGTCTTCTTCAACCTAACAGCATTGTACTGTAGGTCAAATTAGCTGTGATGACATGGACACCTACTGTATTTATAATGATATGGGTTTGCTAATGCCTTATTGAATTGTGAATCTGTGTACACTGGTATTTGTTGTGGGTGTTACACTATAAATGTTGTAAAAGCCAATCAATTATTACATGTTTTAGTTGTGGAATTTACTTTATTTGTTAATTCACAAATTCTCTTAAAGGATTGTGCTAAAGTACCTAGTCCAAGAATGGCCAGTTTCACAATTTTTACATAAACGTGGAAACTAATTGTCTCTAAAATGTTGTTTTATTGCTAAATTTGGCAGCTCATGAACCAAAGTGATTGGAAGAGCCAGCATAATACCACATTTGATGCCAAGAGCAATGGTATGCCAACCACAAGAACATACTTTAGTTCCAGTATTTCTGAAATGAATTTCTTTCAAAAGACAGTATTGCTCAACAAACTAGTAGTCACCTAGTTTGTATGGTAAAGCTCACTGAAATCACAATGCAGCAGTAGTATGATATGAGGAAAAAACAGTAACAAGTTTGCTTGTGTTTCGGTACTTTTTTTCTGTTAGAACTGTATTTCAGTTCACAAAATTCAAAGCTTTGTAATTCATAATTCTCCCTTTTCCCTCCACAAATTTTATTAAAAGTTAACATGTATGTGATTGTGAATGAGCTGAATTAAAAGATTAATCCTTCAGGTCAATTCTTAGTTCTTTGAAAAAAAAACAATGCTCTTTAAATTAAAACTATGAGCTGTCCTAGGAGGTCTGTGCCACATGACCTCCAATTAAGATACCTGTTCTTTTTTCTGAACTGTACACTATTTTAATTTTTCATTTACATGTACAGTATAGGTAGGTTAGGTCCCCTTTTCAGGCCATAAAGGCCCATGGGGGAATGGGGGGCAAGGGCCACCATTTTTCTCAACTATCAAACACTGTGAGTGGAGGTGATGTGGTCAGCATCACACTCTGGCTGGCATATTACCCCTGGAAGGATTAACCCCTGGTACTCAATTGGAAAGCAGGCTGAGTGGACCTGGGAGCCATCTGGAAGGAATCAGAGCAAGATACATCGCTTGCCCCTACCTGGGATTGAACCCGGGACCTTCCAGTCAGGAGGTAGACGCCCTTGCCATCTGATTTACATGTATACAGATGTACTGTATAATTAATTAACTAAAGGGCTACCGGATATTAGTTCAAGGCACATTCATGCAGTCTTTGTCAGCCTGGGAGTGCTCATCCTTCCTCCAACATTCCTGAAATGGTTCCGACTCAACTGTACAGGATTATGGTTTTCCTTGAAAGTTTTAAAAAAGGAGACGTTAACTCCCATCCTGTAATCTGTCAGTCACGCTCTCTCTACAGCTGTCCCTCGTTGTCCTGGGGCAGCCACAAGACACAGTCAGGCACAGTCTCCGCTAAACTCATGTATCGTGTCCAACCACTTTGCTTACTGTTGCATTCTGGGGCTGTGGGAATATCAAATTCCTTTCCTGTCATGCCTGCTCCTGTACCAGCTTGGTGGTCCTGAACCAAGTAGTTAAAACAACCTCATTCCCTTGCACAAACCTCTCTATGTACCCTGTGCCATCTGTATGAGTCGTGTGCCTTGTGATTAGCACTGGGTCTTTCAAAATTTGATTTTTTTTCTCCCAAGCCACAGTTTTTCCCATTCTGGGTGACAGAGATGCTTCTCACATCAGTCAGTCAGGTGTCATATTAACATCAATAGATTTACCTCAAACTTGCAATTAAATGTATAACTGTCCCAAAGAGTGGATTTGTGGATCTTAACAGACTTTGATCTAAGTGGTTTGAAGGTCTTACACATGAGAGTTTTTTTAATTGTCCATTTAAAATCTCTGTAAAGCCTCTGTAGGATCTCTATAGATCATTAGAATCTATAGTTTTATAATCTGCAAAAAGGTACACACCATTTCGCCTTAATCTCTTTTGCAATACCCGATTTTTGTCCGTATTAAAAGTTTCATAATTTTCCTTCAGAAATATTTCTTAATTAAGAGGTATTCTTTTCTTCTGTTTTAGAAGTTTGATACAAAAAAGTTTCGAAATACAGTACTAACAATCAAAACAGCCGCAGAAAACGTAAACTTTTAAAACCCGAGCAGTCATTGCTGGTGGAACATACAAGTTGGAGAATGAAAGTTAATGCCTTCTTGTCACAAGAAAATGGTAATGCTAATAGCAGTGTTTTTTCTTTGGAAAAACACTGCTCTTACCAATTACTTTCTGAGAAAAATAATATTTTCAGTTTTTTATAAGTAATTTTTTAAAATCAGTAATAAGTTCTACATTATTCGCAATTGTGTGCGCAGGGTATTACTGGGAGAAGTCGGAGTACCTTTAAATCTACGAATTTAGGAAACGTTTTAGTGTTTGGAATTAGAGTCATTATCTTCTTGCATAAATAAACTTAACCGCTGACACAGAAACCAGAAACACGAATCCCTTCTTTGTCACATGCAGAAACTTCCTTATTAAAGAACAAGAGCAATTAGTGCCTTAGCTGAAAGGTTAATTAGAATTAATGGAAAATTGTTTTCCAAGACCTTATAAATCACGCAGTGTGGGAGACTCCTGTCGTATTGTGTGCAAAGAATAACAAAGCAGTATGAAATCTTTCCTCACGTCTCTAGCCCCGGACAGACATGTCCCAGTCTAGCTCAGGCAGCTGTGTATCGTTTCCATTCATCGTCAGCATAACCAAAAACACATATATTCTTATTCACAGTTTAACTAGAGACTTAAATGTTTTTGCATATTTGTAGCCATTTTGAAAGGCATGTTTTAGTTTTAAATATTCAAATAAACATTTGTGTTTCCTCTATGGCAGCCACAACAGCGGTATGATAGAAGAGCCCGCAAAAAAAAAGAAAGCTTTGATATTACATACGCTTTAGCTCTTAAAACGATGTTGAACAATATACTGACATAAAGGTTTGTTTATTCTTATGTTAATTGTAATTAAAACACTATATCTCTTATGAGATTTGATTAAGTTTACAGATTTTAAATGTTAAAAGGGAAGCAAACACAAATGTGTGTAGAGAGGACAGTATTTTAGTTAAACTTGCTGGTAAAACTGGGCTGTCAGTGCATTTTCTGATTGACAGTATGCTAAAGTTTACTACGGTATTCTCCCAGTTTTTAAAATGCTTGTATTATGTTTTTTTGCCGTGGATTTGTTAAGGAGTTAGTGTATTGAATAGTTTGACAGACCTCCTTACCATGATTTTACTGTGGAATACTATAGTGTATCACGTCTTCTACATTATATACCACAGTAATCTATTAAAATGGAAAACTCAAATTACTTGAGTTTTTTTTTTACCAAATAATATGAATTTTGGGGGGTCTTTATTTTGTTGGGCTACTGCCTGAACATAAAACGTACAAATTTGTTTTTCAATGTCGAAGCTAGAACAAATGCAAGATGCAAAATCTACAGTAGGTAGCATTTCAAACAACCAAAAACTACAGTGGATTGGGAAATAAAACGTTTTTGATGGGGAGGGAACACTGGAATATTTAATGACATGTGGCATTGTGATTAAAACTTCATTTTCACGAAGACTTCTTGTTTAGTACAATTGTACTCAACCTTTTTCCATTTTATGTTACACATACAAAGAATGGTGAGGCATCATTTTCAATGCTATGCAGATGACCCCGGAATGGAAATGCGGGAGTTACTGTAGTGAATCTTGATATGAAAGCTATAAATTTAATCTCCTTCACAGAACAGCCAAACCCATCCAAACAGTTTTACAGATTTACTACAGAATAGGTGTGTTTTGGGTTTCTTAGACAATTCCATGTTAAACCATCCCCCTGAGAACACTTAATGGGAATCATTAAATCAGTCAATGTGTCGGAAATGGGCTGAAATCCCACGAACCAAACTGCTAATTCCATTCACAAAATGTAAGCGCATACTGCCTTGGCTAGCATCACTAAGTATAAAAAAAGGTGCTCTTTACTGAGATGCAGTAATTCTGTTACACCCCAGTTTAATCAGTTGGAACAAGGCATAGCTTTGTGCTAAAGCAGACGAATGTCTTTGTACACAATAGGCAATATACCCAGGCTGTGAGATCTGATACCTGTATACTGTACATCCAGATACCTACTCTGCTGCTCAGTGGTCCCAGTTAGATCAAAGATATCAGGTAACTAAGCGGCTTTCACAATTTACTGAATGAATAAGCGAGTATCAACAGCAGAATCTTTCTATATTTACTGTATACATACAGTACATACGCAATTACAGTACATCAGGAGAGTCATGTAACACTATTGTAGCCTACGTATAACAATTAATGTTAATTTTAAAATATTACACGTCGAAATGAGTGTTTGTGCTTCACACCTGGACAATTTCAAATTCTGACAAATTCTCCGTATCAGATTCTATATGCATTTTAATGGATTATGTTGTTATGACACCTGTCTCATTACCTTCCAATCCGCAGCTGAGTTTCAACAGGATCCCCTCAGTGTAGGCTATTTAAACAGCACCATAACAACTTAATATGATAACCTTCATTCGCTTTTGTTTATGCGAGAATATACAGTAGATTCAAAGTGCAATATTATAATCGCTAATACTATTTTTGCGTGTGTATTTTTTACATAACCTTAGTGAAGTCCACTTGAGAGGCAGATGTAATTGCAATGACCCAAAACCTATGGCTCTTCGGAACCTATGGCTCACCGTATTATATAAAACGGAGAGCAATGAACTTTTGTGCAATAATAATGATAATTCATAAACAGAAACATTTACCAGAAGAGTTGTGCCAATGTCTTAATCTGTATGCTTTTTTAATGTTACTGCTGCTTAATCTGTAACATTCCCGAGGACAATCTTAGAGTTACATCTCAGAATTGAATGATATTTAAAACCAAATATGAAATTTGATGTGTTGCGTAATTCAAAAAGTTTAATTCATACATATACATCATACTACATTATAGTTCAATTCATACGTGCATATATAATTCACAAAGTTTTAATGTATATCTCTGATCACCATTATTAACTATAAATGTATATATGTTCTAAACTATAAAAATGGTTATCCACCGAACTGATCTGTCCCTTAAAGCGCTTTGAGATCATGCATAAGGGTATACAAGCTGGTTGCAAAGGAATACTTAGCAACCTGGCAATTACTTGGCTGGAATTTCGTACAAATACATAGTTTCTGGTTTTGTGCAGATTCTAAGAACATTGGAACGTGAGATAATTAGTGATCTAGTGTTGTAGTGCACAGCGCCTAATACGTACCCCTGTCCATCTGGTGTTCACCAGAAAGCCTCTCACTCCTGGTAAAGGTCGCGATATAGATGATTTTGCTTTACACAGTATATACAATATATAATAGACTACTGCATTTATGCAGAACCTATTTTAAGATTCTAAAAAGTCACTTAGCATACGTTTTATCTTTCATTAAAAACTTTCAATATACTCCGTACTTTAATTGAAAATTTAAGTTTTATTTTCAATACATTACACAACGTACAACGTCTGGTTTAAATAATTGTTCTCCCTGTGTAACTCTAAGGAGACAGACTTTCATTAATAGAAAAAAAAATGTGTCTCTCTTTGAAAAACCGACATGCGTCGTTACAAGATAATGCTGTTTGTTTTTCAGAATTTACGCACAACATTAAGAAAAAAATCAGAATCATAATAATCTTTAATGTTCCTGGCATGCAAACAATACCCAAACACTTTTAACTTCAAAAGACAAATATAAAAAAGGTTGCATTCAATTTCACTCACTTCAAGCTAGCACTCACATGCGAGACAGACCGTATGAGGAGTTTGGTCCTCCAAAATAACTCCGTAAAGATTATCCCAAATCTACATGTGAGCACATGCTTATATACACAGTACTGTATGTACGCTGGTGGTCAATCTGTTAAATTTCAAACTTTTGTTACTCCAAAATGTGTTCGCCAGAGACGTCCCTTCCTCAGTCGTTTCTACCCTTCTTCAACCTGCTGGATTCAAACACTTCACTGGCTACTGAATATTATTACCTCTGCGCACTTTCTCTCGCTCCTTCTCCTGGAGCGCTCTGAAACCCCGCAGGAATGAGCTCATGTAATGGGGTCTCCGGGGCTGCTACAATGGGAGGAGAATGATAGAAAGCACAAGCCCAGCCCCTTGCACTACAAATGTATATAAGAGACAGTTGTAACCCTAAACAGAGCTAAGTTTGAAGCTACTCACTTTGAAGGAGAAAAAAAAATCATACTCAAGACAGACTTCTGTACCTGCTGAAACTCTACAAACCACTAAAGAATTACCGGACTGGAATCTAACCCACAACTGTACAGAAAGAACACTATCAGCGGACATTGCATAAGACTTTCATACAAAAAAGCACTGGACACAATCCTCAAAGATCAACCACAGATATTTTTTAAACTTTCTTGTGGATATTTATGCAGTTGCATTTGTATTGCAAATCTTTCAGATACATTTTTTATATAATTTCAAAAGTTTAACTACTGAAGAAGCTGTGATCTTAATCCTTAATCAGGGAATTTTAGATCAATTATTTAAATTCTTTCTTATCGTGAGACTTCAATAGTTGTTGCAACAGCAAAATCAGTTTAAATACAGAAGAATAACTTGCCTACCTGCCAGCATGGTGCTTTGGGATTCAGAGTTTGGAGTGAAGGGCAGCAGCAGCATCAGAGAATGGAGTGGACAGGTCCAGCCAGCTCTGGTCGCCTCCTTCGTTTTTCTGTTCTGTTTGGAAGCCTGCCTGTGGGTGAGAAACCTGAGACAGAAGAGACGTCTTCCTGGACCCTTTGCCTGGCCAGTTGTGGGCAACGTTATGCAGCTAGGACAAATGCCCCACATCACCTTTTCCAAACTGGCTAAAAAATATGGCAACGTCTTTCAGATCAGGCTGGGCCGCAATGACATTGTGGTCCTCAACGGCGATACTGCAATCCGGCAAGCTCTGATTAACCACAGTGCAGAATTTGCAGGAAGGCCAAACTTTGTCTCTTTTCAGATTATCTCAGGTGGCAAGAGCATGGTATTTGGCAGCTACAGCAGACTGTGGAAGGTGCATCGGAGAATTGCTCATTCATCCATCCGAGCTTTCTCTTCAGCTAACAGCCAGACCAAGGAAGCATTTGAGAAGCATGTGGTGGGAGAAGCCCTAGATCTCATCCAGGTTTTCTTGAGGCTCAGTGCAGATGGACACTACTTTGAACCTGCTCATGAATTAACAGTGGCCTCTGCAAACATTATATGTGCACTATGCTTTGGAAAACGGTATGGCCACGATGACGTGGAGTTTAGGAAGCTCCTGAGCAGGGTTGACAAATTTGGTGAGACTGTAGGAGCAGGGAGCCTAGTGGATGTCATGCCCTGGCTCCAGGCTTTCCCCAACCCAGTGCGCAGTATCTACCAAAATTTCAAAGAGCTCAATGAGGACTTTTTTCAATTTGTGAAACACAAGGTGATTCAGCACAGGCAAACCTATAACCCAGAAATTACACGAGACATGAGTGACGCCATCATTGGCATCATAGAGCACGGGGTAGGCAATGAAAATGGACTGACCAAAGCTCATGTTGAAGGAACTGTCACAGATCTCATTGGTGCTGGGCAAGACACAATTTCAACAGCTCTGCACTGGATCCTCCTCCTTTTGGTAAAATACCCACACATCCAGGCTAAACTTCAAGAGCAGATTGATAAAGTTGTGGGCAGAGAGAGACTGCCAAACATCGGGGACAAGAGCAGCTTAGCCTACCTGGAGGCCTTCATCTACGAGACCATGCGCTTCACCAGCTTTGTTCCTGTGACAATCCCCCACTCCACCACTGCAGATGTCACAATTGACGACCTCCACATCCCCAAGGACACTGTGGTGTTTGTGAACCAGTGGTCTGTGAATCATGACGAGCAGAAGTGGAAGGATCCTCACGTCTTCAACCCATCCCGTTTCCTGGACGAGAACGGAGCTGTCGACAGGGACCTGACCAACAGCGTGATGATTTTCTCCATTGGGAAGAGAAGATGCATCGGTGACCAGATCGCAAAAGTGCAGATTTTTCTGTTCACAGCCATCCTCCTGCACCAGTGCACCTTCGAGAGCAACCCTTCACAAGAAGTCACCATGGATTGTTCTTACGGCTTAACACTGAAGCCTCTCCACTTTACTTTATCTGCCAAGCTCAGGGACAAATTCATAAGCTTGGTTTCACCAGCATAAAAAGCTAGGGGTTAATCAAACCTTAAATGTCTGCCTGACCTTCATTGGTAGCAGAGGCTCCTCTGTGTTAAAGACAATCGATGACACTCAACAGTGAGTATTGGCCAATGGGTTACAACCTTGTCAAATTAAACTGCACTGATCAGTACTGTTAAGGGATTTCATATTTAATATTTAATTATTATTCTACCACAAATTATAAAGCTATTATTTTTGTAAAGGGTGGTTAAATGTTATATCACATCATATCACAGTAAAGTAAGTTATGCAGGATGGTTAAATTTAATGTTCCAAAACAGGTTACAGAAATGTCAACTGTGACAAGTGAAAGTGCTAGTAAATAGAAGTCAAGGAGTTTGTTAAGGTTGCAACAAAGCATTTTTTTGCCACAGCTATACATTTTCCAAAGTCTTGAGCGTATATTGAGTGTATATTAAAATGTGCGCAGCTAGTACACAGAAAATTGTGTAAGAAATAACAGCTGCCAATGTAAACATGCATCACATAGTGTTTATCCTGTAGTGTACACCAATGTAAATGTGTATGGGTAAAGAGACATTTTTAGGCAAATTTAGTTTCTGAATTGAATGAACTCAAATTAAATTTTCTTCATTGTTAAATGTATTTTTTCTGAAAATAATTACAATTTATTGTTACATTTAAATATTTCACAAAATACCACATTTTATCTTTTTTAAAAGAATCAAGGCAAGTTTGTTAAATGTTGTAAAGTCATACTGTAATTAAATTAATAAAAAAATACACCAACTACTGTAAGTAAAACATGACAGTGTGCTGAAGGGGTTCAAAGAGATTAACTGTTCTTCTTTTGGTACAAGCTGTTGGGATGAAGTGTTTTGTGTTGCAGAACACATTTGCTTTCAAAAACTTTAAAACTTACTGCTTGAGTTAGGAGTTAAATGTCTTTCTTTTTCATCCAAGCTTCATATGAAGCAACAGCCCCAAAACAAATAATTTCCAAAAACTACTTCCACATGTTTGATGTTTGTCATTATGTACACCTCTGTTTGCATATTGAGGCCTTCAACTTATTGTTGTAAACGTTTTAGTTTATCTGCAGTGTTTTGTTACAACAATAGAGTACATAACTCAGAAATGAACTAATTATGCACTTCGTCTTCTGAAAAACACAAACATGTGACTATCTGTTACATGTTTAAAAAAACACACAATTTATAGGATTTGTTTTGTAATTGCTACAAGAAAATGACCTGTGTTGATATGGCTGAAAGTGAGGATCCTCGTGTCATTCTGGCAGGTTATTTTGTGTCAGTGCCAGGGACAGTTCCCTTCTGAAAAGGGCAATGCATAGTCCTTGGTCTCTTAAAGGTGCAGTCTTGATAACAAGTTAGTATACTAAATACAATTTTGTAAATAGCTACAAGCTATTTTGTGAATGAAAAACTTGTTTATTTGGCACATCATACTTATGCCTAAGTGAATTAAATAAATACATTCCAATTTATCTTATTGTATATACATTATATGTAATACAGTAAATGGTATTACTTCTACCCTTAGAATGCAAAACAATTGCATTATTTTCATACAATCAATTTACTATTCTCTAGTTTTATTAAACTTAGTAAACTGTGGTGAAGTGTTAGCATCACCTCAAGCCTTGCATTAGATTCATACAAACTCAAAACTGGTTTAAAGGTATTTAAAGGTTTAAATACCACAGAATTCCAGGGTTCTTTGTCAAACAGACCACAAAAACTACTACGTATTCACTACACAGTACACAGATACAGTATCTGCACACACCTAAAAAGCTAACAAACTAGAATTATTTAGGTGCTGGTGACCTACAATTAGGAACTACTGTGGTGAGATTAGTGCATGGTATAAAATTTTTATTTTACATGCCAACCCAACACCTATTCTTAAATAAAGGAAACAATATAACCTAAGCTTTCCAAGGCTCCCTTAAACTCTGTACCTAATGTCATTTACAAGTGATTTTTTGTCTTTTCTATTTGTATTCTATAATAATAATGAACACAATTTTAACAATTATGTTATCGTGTAGCTTAACTGGAATATTTACAATATAACCACTCCTGTTTTTCCAAATGGCTTTTCATCCAATAAACAAGGGGTTTATAAGAATAAAAATGTATGTATAAAAAAATACCATAAACCTTTCAAACTCCCGAAGAAAATATTGTAGCACTAGCAAAAAGCCATGCAAAACTTTTGAAAAGTAGAACACGATTCTAAGTGCAGGTCTGCAAACCCACTAGATGACAGTTTGTATTTAATGACAAAAATTTACATGTACTGTATTGTAAAAAACATAGCTCGACATTCAAAGCTTCAGGAAGGTCCAGTGGGCAGCACGATGTACTGTAATCTTGTAAGTGTCTCTTAAATGTTGTGAACCCTTGGTGTAGTCTTTGTGTAGTGAATTATCAATCAGCTATAAACAAAGTACTGCACATACAGTAGCAGTGTTCATCCTGCAGTGTACAATATCCTTTGTCCTTTGTCCTTACCACAGCAGGTACAGTATACACCTCTCCAAAGACATGAATTGATGGAATAAACAAAATGTTATAACAGGTACATTAAAATGTTTAAGGCATTATGGTAACCCAATTACAATATGGTAAGGAACAAAAGCAAGCCTACGAGGTCCAGCAGGTCTGACCTTTGGCTTAAATACACAACCAGGTTAGAGTTTAAAACCAATACATCCATGTACTCTACCACCTACAGACATTTTTTATTTCTTAGTTTTTAATATGGCTAGTAGTTGATTAGGGATTAAAATTATCCTTAAATAAAATATCTTCCCTACTCCTTCCTGGCAAAAAATAAATAATTCAGATTCATTCCCTTGAGGAGAAAAAGTTTTATTACCCGTAAGCCTCATTCCTACTATTGCAGAGAGAATGTCTGCATTCATAGACTTTAATTTTGTGCTTGATTGTAACTTCTCTTTTTCTAAAAGATTACCATTTTCTACATTATCTCATGTATTGAATGTATACCTTAAGCTATTTTAAAGTAGCATTGTTAGACATGTTAACATATTTATAAGTAGGCTTTGCATTTATTTTTCGTTATTTTTTAATAATGTAAACTTAGCTTTTTGATATATTTTTGTTCCTTTGTTGTTTATCAACCAAAATGTGAATTCAATTTAAAGTGGATGTTTCTGAAGGATGAAAAATCACTTTCTTTTGTTTGCACAAATCAGCACACTAATAAATACATAAAAATAAAAAAATGAACAAAAGTAACTGAATTAGGCATCTGCTTAAGTACAGTATTTACACATTTCTTATGACTCTTAAACAGGGAATAGGTTTCTCCCTGACTTCATTCAACTTTAACAAATTTCAGAGGGAACAAGAAGGCATCAATTAAGTCAATAAGCAAGCATACTCTGTCCACCTGGAAACATGCATGTTAAAACCATCTTATTACAGGTACATCCCCATGGAAGAATATACAGTATACAGTACAGGAGTAAACCACACACAAGGCCAGACCTCTGCAGCAATATGTTTGCTGCATGCAGATCCCAATATATGAATCTCTGCGAAATGTTTCCTTGCAGTTTTAGTCCTTTCACTTCAGATACATCTGAAATCTCAAAGGCATATTTCAATCTGTCCTCAATTGTGACATATTTTTAATTTAGAAATTTTGACATGTCTCAGCTTTCAGAACGACAGGGCCAAGTTCTTTACTTAAATGTCAGATTGATTCCTTAAGATTTCATTATAAACTTAAAAGTTCATACTGCTCAATAAAGGATGATTCTGACACTTTCAATGTACTTCATTACCTCAAACCCAATTTCTCCCCTTAAAACAAACTGTCAATTGAATTTAGAATAATTCAGATTTCTCTGAGGAACTATCATATTCAAACTCTACTATCAATCATTTCTATTGCAACCAGTCCGTTTGTGTGGACCTCATCAGTTGTTTTGAATGAGTGACCTGCGAGCCCTGGAGCCACAAATGGAGTTCACGTTATTAAACACTAAATAATATTTAACTTCATATTTTCTGTTCAAAGCTACAGTATATAAAATAGACAGGCCTGAATAACCTTATATAAATAAGCCAAAATGTATCAAAACAACACCCCCACTTACAATACTGCAGCATTTTAGAATTTGAAGCTGCAGCTTTATAGAACATCAGCCCTCAAATATACAGTACACAGTACACAATTACAAATCAGTTGCAAGATCCATACACAAGTCCAGGATTCCATAACTTTGAGATCACAATCAACTGTATCAAGTAACTGATTTTCGAAAATGTTTGCTGCAAGGAACAATAAAGTTAATGTTTTTATTTATTAAATTGTTTATCACTCAATTGGCACAACAAGAAGTTTAGACTAACAGTTGCTTATGAATGGATAACAGCTTTGCTGATATGGCAGGTTGCAAATCTAGCCATCACATTGCCCAAACATACCATCTGTTACACTACAGGCCAGTGAAACAAAACATATCTAATAAATGATTTAGAAAGTAGGGACTTGCTCCAACCAAAGAAAAAAAACCCAACATCAGTATTCCAAAATTAAAAAAGACCACACTCCCCAGATCTATCCCCCATAAAAACTTGTAGGAAAAATATCTAATTTCTCTAAATCACAGTGCTAACCAATCCACTTAATTTTAAATCATATGACAGTTCAATGAAAAAATGTTTCGGTAGTGTGTTCACCCTGGAATATAAATTCAGAATATACACAGAAAATATGTATATATTATATTGGCTATATATTATTCATGTTAACATCTGTTATAACCATGTACAGTTTGATAATCAGCTAATGGTAGATGATTAAACTGTTCTCCTGGTGAAAAATAAAGGTAACGTACAGCATAAAATTATGGAAGTCGTAATTTTATTTAACTTCCTGGAAATATATGTCAGACAGGTAGGATTTTAGCATTAAATGAGTTAAATCTATTTTACTCCCTGTCAGAAAGTATCCGTCATTAAAAAATGAAAAGTATATGCCAAAACACATTTTAAATACAGATCACAGGGGCTATTCTCATTTTACCTAAATGCTGATTTTACCTAAAATAAAACAGGCATTTAATCAGTAAAAAAGAGATTTTGTATGTGTTTTTTATGACATCAGCACTGTAGTTACATCCTTTGCAACAGCTGGCATTTTTTTCAGTTCAGCAATAGCTACTATTGCACTATGATCTCCCTCGTTTGCTAAGATTTACTTCAACACTACTGAGTGATGATCTCCTGGAGGAATGAGATCAAGTTGTTAAGTTCAGGAGGGATACTGGGGTCTCCACAGTGGCCACAATGGGAGGAGTAAGATAATAAACCAAGTTCCAGCCCCCAAAACTAAACAGATATATAAGGGAGAGTAACAAGGCTAAATACAGCATTTCTAACCTCATCTACTCAACAGGACTGAAACAGAGCAAGCCTTTGAACCTGTGTCGGAGTATTAGGAAAAATTATTTCGAAGAAACCAAAGCACATGGGCTTATTACAGCAATGCCTTGTCATCGTCAAGATTTACAGTACCAGCGATGAACAGTTTGAATGGATTTTATTTCAGATTTAGAGGTATGTCCATTAATCAAATGTTGGGCAAAAATTAAGCACACTAAAACCTTGCTGTCAGACGGAAGAGTTGCTTTAACATTTTACATCTCATAAATAGTATGTGAATGGAAAAACCCTTTAAAAAGACACTTAAACTGGGCACCTGTGAAAGAAGATTTAACTTTTTTACACCACACAGAGCAGCATCAACATTAAAAAAAATCAGAAGGAGGATTCTGATAATTCATCATGGCACAGAGCAACACAGACTTTAGAGTAAAAGAAGGCACTGCAAAAGACTGGAGTGGACAGGTCCAGCCAGCTCTGGTCGCCTCCTTCATTTTTCTGTTCTGTTTGGAAGCCTGCCTGTGGGTGAGAAACCTGAGACAGAAGAGACGTCTGCCTGGACCCTTTGCCTGGCCAATTGTGGGCAACGTTATGCAGCTAGGAAAAATGCCTCACCTCACCTTTTCCAAACTGGCCAAAAAATATGGCAACGTCTTTCAGATCAGGCTGGGCCGTAATGACATTGTGGTCCTCAACGGCGATACTGCAATCCGGCAAGCTCTGATTAACCACAGTGCAGAATTTGCAGGAAGGCCAAACTTTGTCTCTTTTCAGATTATCTCAGGTGGCAAGAGCATGGTATTTGGCAGCTACAGCAGACTGTGGAAGGTGCATCGGAGAATTGCTCATTCATCCATCCGAGCTTTCTCTTCAGCTAACAGCCAGACCAAGGAAGCATTTGAGAAGCATGTGGTGGGAGAAGCCCTAGATCTCATCCAGGTTTTCTTGAGGCTCAGTGCAGATGGACACTACTTTGAACCTGCTCATGGATTAAAAGTGGCCTCTGCAAACGTTATATGTGCACTATGCTTTGGAAAACGGTATGGCCACGATGACGTGGAGTTCAGGAAGCTGCTGAGCGAGGTTGACAAATTTGGTGAGGCTGTAGGAGCAGGGAGCCTGGTGGATGTCATGCCCTGGCTCCAGGCTTTCCCCAACCCAGTGCGCAGTATCTACCAAAATTTCAAAGAGCTCAATGAGGACTTTTTTCAATTTGTGAAACACAAAGTGATTCAGCACAGGCAAACCTATAACCCAGAAATTACACGAGACATGAGTGACGCCATCATTGGCATCATAGAGCACGGGATAGGCAATGAAAATGGACTGACCAAAGCTCATGTTGAAGGAACTGTCACAGATCTCATTGGTGCTGGGCAAGACACGATTTCAACAGCTCTGCACTGGATCCTCCTCCTTCTGATAAAATACCCGCACATCCAGGCTAAACTTCAAGAGCAGATTGATAAAGTTGTGGGCAGAGAGAGACTGCCAAACATCGGGGACAAGAGCAGCCTTGCCTATCTGGAGGCCTTCATCTACGAGACCATGCGCTTCACCAGCTTCGTTCCTGTGACAATCCCCCACTCCACTACTGCAGATGTCACAATTGACGACCTCCACATCCCCAAGGACACGGTGGTGTTTGTGAACCAGTGGTCTGTGAATCATGACGAGCAGAAGTGGAAGGATCCTCACGTCTTCAACCCATCCCGTTTCCTGGACGAGAACGGAGCTGTCGACAGGGACCTGACCAACAGCGTGATGATTTTCTCCATTGGGAAGAGGAGATGCATCGGTGACCAGATCGCAAAAGTGCAGATTTTTCTGTTCACAGCCATCCTCCTGCACCAGTGCACCCTCGAGAGCAACCCTTCACAAGAAGTCACCATGGATTGTTCTTACGGCTTAACACTGAAGCCTCTCCACTTTACTTTATCTGCCAAATGCAGGGGAAAATGTTTAAGTTTAGATACTCAAGCATGAGGAATTTAGTACTTATCAACACTGTTCCTTGGGATCTATTTTTGAATCAGACTTTAGGAAGCCAATAACATTCAAGTGAGTATTGCGATTGTTAAAAGATTCAGAAATATTTATGAAATATAAAATATGGCTTGTTTAGTGTGCCCTGAAAAATAACAGTGACCAGTAAGTTTACATCAAAGATGTTGGCATTTTTAAATCCATAAAATAGGTTATGCCATAAAATGTTTGAATTTTTTCAGTATTCTTCATATTTTGTTGGAAGAAGAAAAGCCTAACTTAGATATGAAGTATAAATGAACTACACTGTCAGAATTAATGCAAATCAACATTTGCTTTCTTACCATTCTATAGCAATTCCAAATACAGGTAACATTCATACATTACTGTTTGTATACCTTTGGATAAAAAAGAGGTTAAACACTCTTTTTGCTAAAAAAAATCCCTTTATTATGTTAGCCAGCAATTCATGAGCAATGTTAATGGTGATGAACAAGAAAAGATCTCAGATCTCTTTGTGGACTATGGTAATTATGCTGTAAAAGAAATGTGCTTGATGAAAAAGTAAAGCTTGTTGTGGTTTATTCAGACCACAATTTTAAAAAGATATTGAAAGGGCACAATAGAAGTATATTATTCGGCTACTCAAAGCTAGCATCTACATAGGCACTGTTAAGAAGTGCAACGTTTTGGCCGAAACTGTGTTTTCTTTCTTCTTTTTTTCAGCATGGAATAAACCTATTACTTGTTCCTTTGCAGCCTACGCATGTTGACGCAGCTACCCACCTGAACTGTTAGGAAGTGTACCATTTGAAATATGCTGTTGATTTTGAGACGTGGGTAATTTACTCATTTCAAGTAAGCTCCATCCATGGTGAACCACACCAAAGCTAATGTCATGAAATGTTTTCATTCCAGTCCATTGATTCGCAGCTCATCTACTCTCTATTTTCTTTATCTGCCAACACACTTGGCAGGCAGATATTCAAACATTTGAGAAACATTTGTTTTTACCACATCTCATTAACACCATCATAGTGCAAAGCAAAATACCACAAGGCCTTGTGTTTTTTTCCTACAATTTGAAAAATAGGAAAGGTAAAAGTAGTAAAAAAAAGTTTCTAAAAAGAATTTCTAATGCAGAGACAACGTTACAGTAAAACAGGGTACAGGAATCATTTTTCTTCATGTGTACTTTTTTAATTAGAAAGGGATACGAAGGATTATTTTAAAAACCAAACTCCTCCAACATGTGCACACAGTTAACTGCTTTAGGTCATGACAAAATGACTTCTGGGTCACCATGTGCTCGCTGGTCACCCGTTCATGACCCCTGTCCTTACTAAATATAAATTCATGTAGAAATAAAAGATCAAAAGTAAATGTGCACTGAAATGAGAAAAAGTAAAATTAAAATGTAAATTCAACAGAAAACCTTAAAAGACATATTTGTGAAAAAATAAAAATAGAAAAAAGTAAACTGTAAAACCCCTTAAAAAGTTTTAGTTAAAAAATACCATACATGTCACCTTTACACCTACCTTTCAGTTAAAAAAATAACACTAGGACTTTTTCCCAGCATTTCTAAAATTCACCTCCTTACAATAATTAACATACATCTAGATGAAAATAGTGTTGAGATTTGTGTCTTGCTAAAACTGAGACTTCTTACACTCATAGTAACTCATTTATTTTAGAATTACTGTTCTGAAAAAAATATATCACATATATTATATTTGGTTTAACACAATAAATCATTTTGAATTGAGCTAAAATCAGTAAATGCACAGTGCAACTTCCAAAAAGCACAAACCTTTTTTGAACGTAAGATTTAAATGTAAGATAAGTTCAAGTTGCTTGCATTTAAGGCTATGTTGTTACTGAGAAATTAATGTGTTTTAGCCATTAAGAATTGAAGACCAGATGCAAAGCAGTCTATATACTGTATGTAGGTCACTGCCCAGATTAATGATACAGGCGTACAAATAGAACTTAAGCCATAGTGTATAGTTTTGCGATATACATAAACCTTTAGCAATTCAAAAATGCAAGTCAGCTTTTTTTTACATTTTGTTCACATTTTCATCTTTTCTAAATCATTCCTTATAATCATGAAATCAATTACTTTTGGAAGTTCTAGCAACAAAAACATTTTCACAAAGGTAAGGAATGTTCAAACAACTCTCTTGTAAAGAATGTGATGAGATAATAAAAACAATTAAAGAAAAATTGAATATTAATATAATATGTGGGTATATTTGTTCTTTACTGGAAGAATCATAGAAACCAATTATGAATGAAAAAATCACAGCTGATACAAGTCTGCCACAAATAAATGACAATAAGCATTTCAGAACAGAATCCTTGTCATGTTCTGTAATAGATTAGTGCAATGCCCCAACACCTTTCATAATTGATTTCAATTTTTAATGGGCCCCTGTAATGTACGGTTATAAGAATGTTTTATTTCTTGATTAATAAGTATAAACTATGATAATCAAGGTCCTATATGCATTACACATTGTTTTTAATGCATCTTAATTTTAATTTTGTCAACATTTATCTTTTGCATGTTACTTTATGATTCAATACCAGAAAACCAATAAAGTCTTCATTGAAAAAATGATGCATTGTCTATTGTTCTTCACTCAGAAAAAAAAAATCAAAATAAACAAAGAAATAAATACACCTGAGGTCTGGGAAGCTTCATGACACAAAAATAAATTTGAAAAGGTCATTTCTAGTTACAATATAAGAAGATGACAAAAGTCTGCAACAGAGAGGGGGTCATTCCCTTCTTGCTCATTTGGTAGTTTAACAGCTGAGTGAATCTAAAAATTCATCCAGCTGTTTCTTAAATGTGCCCTGAGTTAGCCATCCTGGCCGGAACGCCTGTTCCAGATACCCACGTATCTCTGAGCAAAGAAATGTTTCATATTCTCTGTTCTGAATGTATTCCCTTTAATGTTCCAGTTGTGATCACCATGCTCTTGTTTCAATACCGAATGTGAAAAAGTCCCCTTAGTTAAACCTAGCTATAACCCTTAGGATTTGTATACCTAGATCAAATTTGCTCTGTTTTAGATGAAAGAGATTTAGTTCCCTCAACCTGTCTATATATATGACACTCCCCTGACACTAGGATTAATTTTGTTGTACTTCTTTGCACTCTTTCTAAGGCTATATCTTTTTTGAGGTATAGTGACCAAAACTGAACTGATCTCCAGACACGGTCTTATTAGTGCATAACTTCCCAAAGATTTTACTTCCCAGGATTTAAATTCCACACTTTTTGCTACTCTCCACCTTTCACTACAATACACTCCATTTCAAACTTCAATTTTATGCACAGCATTTTGGAAGGCAAAATTATCTTCTTCATGAAAGTCTGTAACCCTCAGAATTTTGGATGTCCTCAAATTCACATAAGCTTCAGAAAGCTACCTGATACTTAAACAGGATAAGTCTTAGCATTGCCAGGTGGTTTTTGAGGCTCCTTTACTTAAAACATCTATTAAATATAAAAGTTGTGTGAACCACCCCACAAACATTGCAATCCAGCAGTTACTGTAGATGTACAGTATTTTAATGTATAAGTGAAACATAAACCTAAGGGAATAAATAAAATCTGCAAAATAGTTGCTTTCACAAGGTTAACGGCAGAGAAGGCTCAGGCAGTATAAAGTTTTCACTGTTCACATTTTGTCTCAACTCTGGCCCTATGGATTTCTCTCTGACTTGCGGAGGGAGAGAGTAGTCAGGAGGTGGGCTGGTAGCCACAGTACGTGCCTTCAGTTCAATTGCCAGTGCACACAGCACACCACAGAAACAGAGTAGCTGAAAGGGCTTCTTTTAGTAGACAGGTCAGCCATTCCTCTAGGAGGCCTACGCCTCCCGGATCATTTAATAGGAAAACAAATCTTGCATGTTCTATATCTGTACACAGACCCCACCATGTGTAAATTTGTAAACTAATGTTGGGACTCAGTAAAATCAGGAGATTTGATACTGTTCACACTTCTTCTAAAAAAACATAAGAAACATATAAAGTTAGAGCAGACCATTTGGTCCTTCTTGCGGATATGCCTTGAATTAGCAATAGGAAAGAATAGGAAGGCTGAAAAGCAGCTCCATGATGATTTTATTCCCATGACATGAGTTCAAGTTTTGTATCTGTTGTGAAGAAAACTCATTAATATTAACTTGTATCATTGTCATTGAGTTAGCAGTGTGGAGAAGTGAATAGTGTTACTGTAAAATCTTGAATGAAGCACTTTTGCTGTACCCTGAACAAAGGTACTTCCTGCCCTGCTGTATAACTGGGTACTGACTAACCTGATTTTTAGATAAATGAATATTATTAGGCAGTCACCATACAATTAAAGGAAGGATGAGGACTAAGCACCCTTCTCTAGTTTTCTGGTCATTGCTCGTTCTACAAGTCCCAAAATGTCCAAAGAACATTTATCAACGAGTGGAGAAAGACAGGTAACTACATTCACAGGCTCTTTAAAAAAGTTAAAGATGTCACAGTTATGTCACAAGCTGTGAATATGACAGTTGATTAAAGTACAACAAAACCCAAGCAGCACTCACCTTACTGTGTGCCAACACCTGGAGGGGTAGCACTCAGAATTAAGCTCATAATGTAGCCCAGACTTAAACTGGACACATCGGGACTAAAGGGTACAACCCGCAATCCAAATGACCATTTACTGATTGAGTCATTCCAAGGCCCTGAACCCTGCTCCCCACAGCAATGAGCATAACACTTAAACCTGAGCTAGCATCTTCTAGGCCGAGGGGTGTTTCTTTATTGTTTGTTACTTAAAGCGTCGTGTTTTTTGGCAACACAAGTGAATTTTAAAAATAAGGCAGGGTTTTTGCCATGGAAATTGACTCCTTCAGTTTCCCATGGTCTTTCATTCACTCAAATGCAACTGTGAAAAGGTCAGCAAGTCTGGAAACACAAACCACGCTCAGGCCCGGTCTGTCACCCCAGAGCTACTTCTTTCTCACCACTAGCAAGAAATCAAACGAGAGAGAGGCAGGAATGCTTGTAAAGGATTATCCACTTTATTAACTACATGATTTTTATTTTCCATCACAACCACATATTAAACACAGCGTACACCACAGCTGTTCCAAATTACACTTCGCATAAGAGCAGGGAATATATGAACTTATTAAGATACAATAGGTAGAATTAACAAATCAAGCCAATAAAACTAAAGTTTGAATGAAGGCAATTCAATAAGGCAGACTCTAGAACTCAGGTTTGTATTTCTAAAGACAGTGAAGGAGACTAGTGTGGTTTTGAAAGATAGCAGTCTTTAATGTAGATCCATATCTATTTAAAAGTTAATGACATTTGTAGTACAGTACCCCAAACAGAAACCTTTTCTTCTATTCCCCAAATTCCTATAATGGTTTAATAAGCATTCCTAATATCTATACCAATAAGCAGTTTCACAGCTTACAATTTTGAGAAAAATACACGTGTTTTACAGGTCAGACATATTAAATTCTGTTTCCAGTCTACTTTAATTAGTTAATTTTTGATGTAGAAACAACACAATTTCATAGACATCAGACAAAAGAGATTTCTGGGTAAAGCATTTATAAACATAAAATAAAATGGCAATTTGACAGAAAAAAACACTAAAATGTAGCAAAAGAATACTCATTTTTGTCAGTGCACTTCTTTTAAAATCCCAACAACACCTTTTAAAGTTAGACATGGCTTATACTACTATGTTTGAGGAAAAACTCCAAAGTAACAAGGCAAAAACA
The DNA here is from genome assembly GCF_055471065.1 of Atractosteus spatula. Taxonomy (NCBI): domain Eukaryota; kingdom Metazoa; phylum Chordata; class Actinopteri; order Semionotiformes; family Lepisosteidae; genus Atractosteus; species Atractosteus spatula. The sequence goes on from NC_142714.1 coordinate 17,477,336, forward strand.
AGTTAATAGTTTATACTACTACTGCATATGTTATTTATATTAAACTCTGTTTAGATTCAATGACTTAAATTACAGACTCTGAAAACAACTTTATTCTGCAAATATTCTCTGTTCAGCTTTTTTACAAACTGCAGTGTCTTGAAACGGTCAGACAATAATAGGGATTTCAGGATTTGATTTAGGCAAGTTGCAGCTACATTCAGTACAAGTACCCTTTCTCATTATCCAAAAGTACTGTGATTTTAACTTATTATGAGATTGGTAGTGTAGTACATTTTGTATTTTTTTAAACACTTTTCTAGTGTTAACTAAGAAAAATGTACCGGGTTGATCTCAGCTTCCAGTACTATATACCAAATAGTAAAATTTAATATTTTAATCTGAAAGGACACAAAATGGCAAAAATGCCATCAAAGCAGTTTAGTTACTGCCCTCTTGTCACTGTGTCTGAGAGCCTAGTGAGATCATGGACTAAAAAAAGCTCTGTCACTGCTCCATCCAGTGTGACTCTGACTGTTATTTCTGTTTCCAGATCCACAGTCCCATCTCCTACCCATTGCAAACCGGTTAACTGGACTTTTGGATGTGTTTAAGTGGAAACAGATAAAAGAGGTAAGAGATTCTAATCTGTTCAACCACTGAGAAATGCGGTTTCTGTATAACATTCATAAAACAAGTCAAAGTCAAAGGTCTCTTTGAAATGATACTATTCTTTTCCCCACTTCTTTTTACAATTTGGTCTCATGCTCTTCTGAGACTCATTATCTTGTGCTTCCCGGAGGAGGCACCTCATGATTGATTCCTGTTGTCCTTCTTATTTAGAAAAAAAAGAGTAAACTTCTTAACAAGAAAAATGAACCTCAACCTCAACAAAACACAAGATCAGATGTGATTGCTTAACGATCTAATTTGCCTTTTAAACATCCCAGTACTCCTCGGCCACTTCCATATAAACCAGACTGTAGCACCTTTCCACAGATCTTGAACAACCGGATTGATTTTTATGTCACTTGTTTTCCTCTTCAAAGACAACATTTTCCTCCTATAGCCACATCACAGAAAACCCCAAAGAAACCACAGCCACTTCAAATCATCTACAAAAAGTCTGTGCGTCAACAGTTTTAAAAACAAAAAAAAGGAATACAAAGAACAATAAATTGTTTCATTATGAAAATAAAAAAACAAGTTAAGTGATGCCTGGATTGCTCGTATCACCGTTTATGCTATCATCTGTTTCTGCCTAATTGACCAGAATGCAGGTCATTCTCAACATGTGCAGTTCACAGTTCTGTGCTTCACATCTGGGCAAGGGAACGCCTGCTGTGTGTATTAAAATTCCTAATAGGATAACATGTCAAGAGCTGTGTAGCCCTTCGTTACACAACCCACGGATTACTGACATCTTAAGAAAATAGATGGCTGTGTCACATTCTCCCTGCCACCTAGTTCCGAAAGCTGTTATCTGTATGTTTGATTTTATTAATATTAGGAATAGTCCAATTCAGCATTGTTTACAAACTACACTGGAACACCTGGTGTCTCTCTCTGGCTCCAACATTCCTTTGTTTCAGACTCCCAGGCCACAACAGTCCTAAACCTCAGAGTTTATGTGCGAGAAACACTTCTTCAGAAGACAGTTGATAGGAGATAGGAGAGAGATGGACAAGGCCGCAAGAAGTAGGGTGTCTAGGTACTGTATAAGTTACTTTTTTCTTTAAGAGAATGAGAGGTTTTATCTTAAACATTCAGGAACTCTATTTTGATTTTGATTTAAAAGTGCTTGAAATTGTCATAGACTGTACAAAATGCTAAATATGCTATTTAGCTTTAATACAATGAGTTTTAAAAAGAGGGAGTTTGTTTAATTCAGTATTACAGTTTTTCTTTTTTATCTCTTTCATTATTAAACAGATAATTAAAAGCTGAACAAGCTATGTCTGCCTCCCTTTTCAACTCTGAAAATGATATTTGTCTGGGATAATATATTTTACTGTTTGTACATTTGTAACTCCCAGGGTTTAGAATAAAAGATGTTCTTATTAAAATTATCAAATCTCTCCGTTTTACTGGAGATGAGAAGTATTGTAAGTATAAGCAACTGACAATTCTACCTGTCAAAACAATCATCTGTAGAAGTATTTTAGCGTAGTTCAAAATAAGTTTATTTAACTTGTCAAATACTATACTATTTGCAGAAGAGCACAGAAGTCAGCATTTCTAAATATTCTTCAAAAGCATAGTAAAGTTCCTAAAGTTAGTATTGCTACTCCTGTTCTAACAGAGTTATTCTGGATTTTCCAACAAAATTGGTTTCTAGAATTTCATGATGTACTATGTGTATCGACAAAATGGCAAAATAATGATCAACTAGGTACGTTTTCAGCAAATCATTCTGAGGGTCTACAGAGCAATATTGAATGTAAAGCAAAACAGCATGTCACTTTCCTCTGTGGTACGCACTGTATGCATCTTTATGTAATGCAGATATAAAGTATATGTCGTTTACAGCATTGTATGATATACTCAGGTATCTCTAACATAGCAGTAATTTCAACAAAACTGCATCATAAGTAACTGCAATGTTGAAGTGCTTGTGAAAAGAACACACACAATTAGTCTGAAGTCTAAGTAACGGCAACAGAAACTTACAACTCCTCCTGCCAACTCTAAACATTTGCCTGACCACTAAATGATAAGCAGGTTGAGCACCACTTGCCAAACATAATAAAATTATTTTACAAGTATCTTATAATGTATTAAACTCATTGGATGTAGAATAAAAGACTAGTGTATTGTCTTTGTGTTTTTCCCTAATGTAGCATGACACTTTGTTTCAATTTTTAGCTACTATTTTAAAAACAATGCAACACCCTCACAAAACATCCACACACTTCAGTGTAATGCAAAACATCTACCAATATACAAATCATTCTGTCACGTACCGGAATAAAGTACAGATAATGTCCAAAGAGCATCAGTGCACGCATCACGTATAAATATCAAATATCTGTAGCAAAAATAAGTAAGAATATTCCACAGTCAGTACATACAGAATATTTAACACAAAATGTAAAAAAAACACATTGGTTATGAAACTAGGCAGAAGGAATAAACTCTTCGTTCAAAAGCTTAAAAAAACAAACCCAAAAAGAATGTTAGCTGTTTTGTTATACTTAGTTGACTGTTTATCTTGAAGGACTAACTATATTAAAAGCTAAATAGTCTTAGTCTTAATTAATAATATCTTTATCAACAGATCATAATTCTTTAGACATTTAACAATAACCATATTGGTTAGAATTTAATTTATATCTACATATTGCATAATATCACAATTTACAAGTGGGGACAAAATAAAATCACTCTTTCCTTCAGGTAGCCTGTAGTAATTACTCTTCATTTCAATGTAAATGTATGGGTTAGGAATGGATTAGGCTGTTACAGTATATTCAAATCCTTGTATCAAAACACACCTGCATCTGCAAAGAAGTTAGTTTTTCTTTGAATGGATTCAGATATACTTTTTGGAAAATGTTTTCAAATCCTAAAAAAATAAAGTGACGAGACAGAGCAAACAATGGCCAATGTTTAGACTTATAAGGGTTTCCTTCATTTTCTTCAAAGCTTCGTTACCGTTGACCAATACTTGCAAGTGAATCAAAATGTTGGTCACTGTTCTATCAAGCTCTGTAATCTTTTTTCAGAACCAAAATGTTCTGGATCTCTCTAAAGGAAAAAGAACAGGAGAAAGGTACAGTAGATGCTGTTTGATACAAGGACTTGATTGATCACTTGGTCAGCCAACAGCATGCTTTTGAATGCATAGTGGAAGCAAAATCCTTGTGTTAATGTTGTGTGCATCAGTTTTATGAAAGTGTGTGTTGTGTTGTCTCTTCTCGTTTCCTACTGAACCTCGTTAAATTTGCTTCTTCAAGACCTTAAATCAAACTGATCTGTACTTTTAAAATCCCTCCAGTTCTTAATTAATAAAACAAGGTTAGAAATGAGCATGAAACATGTCATAAATGCCAGGTTTCAGCTCTGCTCTTGCTTACGTTTATTCTTTCAAGACATCATTGAATTTTAGGTCCATACTGCACAAGAAAACACGGCTGTATTTGACAGTGTCAGTCCCACCTGGATTTGCACATCATTAAAAAAAAACTTTCATAGCTTCTCAGTAAGAAAGCTGTAAGGAAGCATCCAAGCTTTAATACATTTCAGTTCAATATATTACTTGGAAGTCATACAAATAAAGGAAATTATCTGGGAGACAAAATCCTGAGTGCAGAGAACAGTTAAAAATCAATCCACTGCGTAATTTCCAGACTCAATCAACTTAACTAATTAGGAGCTCAGCTGGAATGAAAACCAGAAAGAACTTTTTAGGACCAAGACTGGGAAACACTGCTGTCAGAGTACAAAATAACAATTTTCAGTATTTTCCAAAGATGATGGAATGAAATAAAAAATTCACAATAGTTACAAACAAAACTCTTAAATTAGAAATTATCTTCAATAAAAAAACAATATTTAAATTAAAAAAAATAAGACAAACATACTTCCATAATACCAGATATTAAACCACAATCATAAATAAAAACTATGTTTGAAAACACTTAAAAAGACCTATTGAGAATGTGCCTTGTTTGTATTGTACTGGCAGTAGTCTTTGGAATGATGATGAAAGCTGTTAGCTCCTCACTGTCAGTTTGATGAATATACTCCTTTTTCATACATCCTTCACTACACAGAGAACGTACTTATTTCCATGCTTTAGTCACAGAAATAAGCAATCCAATGCTTTGAGAGACCCAAATGGAAAGTGTCCTAAATTATATTTTAATATTTATGTCCCTCTGGCTATTGTGGTTTGCCCTGACGAAACCTTTTCCACTGGAGTCTTAAGCCCACTATGAATGATGATATACAGATATCATTTATGCCAGAATTACACCATTGCTTCATTTGAGTACAACATAAATCTTACTTTTTTTTTTGGGTGGGAATGAGTAAATTAACCAAGAAAATGCTGACTTCAAAATTAATGTGATATATGTTCTCACCACACTGAGTTCAAAAAGAGAGGTTTTGGTAACACTGAGCTCTCAAAATAAATTTTATCAGTAAAAGTGACAATACTTACTACGTGCAAATTGTAATAATTGTAAATCCAACAGTTTATACCACGTATGTTTTAATCAATAATCTGCAATTATCTGCTCATGGAATTATGTTTTCTTTTTTATCCCTGCTCATGTGGTTTGGAGTTTTTGTAACTATGAGAACAATGTATTTGTCGGGAAGAGCATTACTTTATTATGAATTAATGAAATGCAGCTATGTTCGGAAATAGTCATAAACTTCTCACTTATTATATTTGCATTCTAGATTTTCACAGTTAAAGAATAACAATTACACTGTTCAATGCACCGTAGAACATATATCTTAGTCGTTACCTATGTAATGTTTAAACATAATAAAAATAAACAATAATTTGTTTCATATTAAGACAAATACAGCATAAACTTCTTTTACATTTGGTATATGTAGGATTTCGGAGTTGCAGTTAGTTCAGGACCAGAGTGGGTGAGTACAGCGAGAGGGCACCAACACATGCAGACACTGTGACTCCCTGCTTGACGAAGGATGGAAGTGTGATTTAAAGACCCACAGAGACCTTCTAGACATTCTGACTCCCAGTGCCCCACCTGTGTGTCCTAGTTGTTTTCCATCTCACATGCAGTACAAGGTTTACATGGAATTCTCCCTCAGCGCCTCTAGTGTTTCTTCTAGGCTTGTGTTGTTAATGACCTGATGGGACAATGGGACAGTGTCGAAGTTATTTCAGGATTTATGACCTTACACCTCATACTTTTGTGTTTTTTTCCTAGTCTATCATGCATTGGAGAGCCCAATGGTATGGCACTATGTATTTTTACCAACAGCTAATGCAACAATTATTTTGAGGTAGTTATTCAATTGGAACTACTGCAGGAAATCACACATCACTGACTCCAACATTCATTTCAGTTTAGCAAAACATTGTCTTAAGTGGAAATGTAATTGCTCATTTTCAGTGTTGGCCTGGTCTTGATTAGAGTTAACTATTACCACAGACTAAAACAAATAAAGACACACAGAAAACAGAGTCACACAACAACAATGACATTAAGCAGTCCTTCCCATTTAATGTCTTAGCACCTCTGACTTGGGCTCTGTCCAAATTAGCCATTTAACCCTTATTTTAAATTGCTTTAAAATTCACCTAAAAGTACTACATATTATCACAAATGTGTTATCACCACATGTTCAGTACAGGAGGCAAAATTCACACATTTTATATCTAAGGCCTTGTGATTTTCAGAAATAAAGTGCACCTCTTTTGGAAGGTTGTTCTCAAGAACTGTTACACAGTAGGCTTTTAGACGTCACACAATATAGTAAAATACCTTTGGTAAAAAATAAGTTAATTATTGTATACTCTGCTCTCTTGGCTCTGGCACCCTATAGTTATCTATTGTTTGACAGATGACTGGGGACTGGAATGTTAATCACCTCCTCAATAGTTATGGAGATGATCAAAGGTGAAGTGGTGAAAAGAGGTACAGATCTGTCTATAAAGGAAACTTTTCAACGTACCAAGTACTTGTGACACCGTGAAGGGCTGGGTATGGCAAAGATCAGCACGAATGGAATGCAGCACATTAAAAAAATACAAAGGTACAAGAAGAAACCTCCACACATTAGTTGCATGTCCGACATGTACTTACCTCGTATGACATGTTGGGCATTTCAGATGCCAATTCTACCCACTTCTTGACTTCTGTGCTGTTGCCCAGATCCCTGTAGCACTACGAACAAAAATGTATTAATAGTTTAAACCATACTTCAACTTTTGGCATACCTGTACATGTTTGTGATGAGTAATTGTTATTTTCTTTCCTAAAAAGGAACACGAACAGCTTACACTACAATCAGTATGTACAAAAAAGTGTTTGAAGTATCATATTAAGAGATATTAATGTGAAGAAATTAATGTGAGATATTAATGTGTGGGGGGGGGGGAGGAAGCAAAACCTGTATCCTTATAAACACTGAATTCATGTGGGAAATCTTTGCTTCCCCATATGCTTAAAACCAAGGTCAATAGGAAAATGGAAACCATCGCGTATCTTCTTTACATTTAAGAGTGCTCCATTAACCCTTGTCCTTGTCAAAGAGAATTATGTTTCCCAATGACCACTTTTCAGTTTGTTCCGAAGTAGTCTCCATTACTGCTTCGAGCAGTCAACAAAACAGACTGCAAAGACGAGTTTGGGAGTCCTTAGAAGTGAAGCAGCTGAAATCAGTGGTTCAAGAATCACTGAACCAGCACGGAGACAGCAGGCCTTTCACTACTGGAACACCAGTTTCCATTAGGGAGGAAATATGTTTGTGTTGACTGTCTTCCCAGACCAACGTTTCTGTGGTTAGCCTTAACTCTTGAAAAACACGGCTATAGACAACATAGCTGTGCTGTGTGGGAAAAGCTAAAAAACAGAACTCTCAGTAAACTGGGTTAAGGGGTACCTATAAACACACATCAAACCTTTAGGTTTCAGAAATGTATTTTCAAATGTCCTTTTTACCTTTACAGTAAGCTTTTCTGAATCAAATCACATGATCTGATTGAGATTTCAATGGCTGCATAAATAATGCAGCGTTACACTCATACCCCAGTATAAGAATGTTCAGTATATGAATTTTCTCTAATCCGAACATGAAGAATTTGTACCTTGTAATGCGTTATAAGAACGGAATTTCGCTAATCCGAAATTTGAAGTTCGAAAGCGACCGACATTGGAAGAGAACCTTCTGTGATCATTTGAATTCAGCACCACGGAACAGCTGTTCATGGGTGCAAGGCATTATGAGTAAGGACGCCATGAGGCAGCAGCGCTTGTTTACGATCACAGCGAAAGCTTGTGCTTTCTTAAAGTGTTTTTCTGTGTTTGTTTTATAGTTGCTATTCATTATGGGCTCTAAGGAAGAGTTTGCTTGTTTCACATATTTTATTTAATTCTGACTAGGTTTTTTTATTGTTCTTGTCAATTGCTTTAGCGTAATAGTTGACAATAGCCTTTACATCATCCAATTGGGGTGCTGCACATTGGTGATATTATTATTATTATTATTATTATTATTATTATTATTATTATTATTATTATTATTACTACAATAGGCAGTCTTCCTTCTAGTAGTATTAGGGATGAATGGTTTGCCTCATCATGGCTAACCATGATGATCAATCAAGAGTCCACAGGCTCTCTGGTGATGCCTGGTGGAAAGCAGTCCTGTAAAGCTCTATATTTCAGATCCCAAAAACTCAGAAGGCCATGCTGATTAGGAACAGCATGCCTGATAAAAACAGGATCTCTCGAAACGGTGATACCACCAATCATTTGGCTTTGGTTTCCCTCACTCACCTTTTATTAGTACAGCAGGTCAAATAATAACAATCAATATAGGATGCTATTCCAATACATGATGTTAATCCAATAAAGCATGGGTATAAGGTTGTACACCACTTACAAATCATAAACATAACGACACTGGGAAATATAATTTGTGATTCACAGCACATTTAAAAAGATCTGAAATAAAATTCACAAATTGTCCTGTGATTTCCTGTGAAAGTACTGAATTGCAACAAAAAAATCTCATTACAGCATATACATTTTTTTTCCTAATATGGATGTGCACAGCTGTATGCACGCCTGTAGCATTATTTGCAGGAACTAGTCCAGGATGCAATTGGGCTGACCACCTGAAGACAGACTGTGCTGTCTGCTTGAGGCCATGAGAACTTCAATCAGCTTCACCCCAGAGTCGCTTCATCTAAGCCACATCTCTTATCTTTGGCTTTCCTTTTCCCTGCTGCACTTATAAACACTGCAAAGTTTGCTCTCACACAAAAGGCTGTTTCTGATCAGTGCTGCTTTATGTACTTATGCCATCGTCTGTGTTTCTGTATGGTAAACTTACTTAAATACGTTTATAGTCTTGAAAATTTTCTGGACGTTAAGTTAAGAAATTTTACAACTGTCATAAATACACAAACTTTTTTTGAACACTTTTACAAACACTGAAGTGTGTTGAATTGAATCCAGTAACTAATTTTATAAACCAGTTGTATACTTGGTTATCTATTGTACTAGTCTCTGGACTCTTACTAACTTGTACAGTATTCATCTTGAAAATAAATTTGTTGAAAATTGATTGTCTTTAGGTAAAATGGGTCCAGTCATGTGCTCTGAGACAGTTTTATCATAAAGCAGTTAACAGAAATTACCAGAATAGTATTCTGTTCTCCAAAAAATGTTTTCAAAAAACATTCACATACTGTTGGAAAACCCATCATTCTACTCATCCAGTCCCCTTAGAGACATATTAAACTTTTATATTCCTTGAAATGACAGCAGCATCAGACTCTGCCTCAAGACTATCCAAACCAAACTTTCAATTGGCAGACTTTAATCAGCCCATATGGAAATGGCTCTGAACAATACAACAATTGCATGTGCTTGTTTTTTTTGCAAAACAAGCAGAATGGATTTCTTTCTTCCTTTGTTTATTTTTTTAAACAACAAAAGAAAGACAGAGAGAAAAATAGGCCATATTCCCGTGAGAAGTTATGGAATGAGGAAATCGATAGCTATTGAGATATCAAGTCTGCTAGCAACTTATGATTAAAATGAGATACAGATCGTTATCGGTGGGGGGTGGAGGGGGATATAACAACAAAATGATTCAAAATTCACCATTGTGGGCAGGAAGACAGACACTCCAATTACAAAAAGTAATCTCTGATGCCCAAGACTATACAAACATTTGTTTTATGATGGTTGAAATGAAGGATCAAAATAATGTCATCTTCTGTTTCATGTTCCACCTTAGTTCTAAGGCCATGTGCATCCCACACAGGCCGAGCACATAAATGTTTTACAGATGTGCTGTTTACCACTTTTGTGAAAAAGGCTCTCCTAATTCACATCAAACCAATGAGATCATGGGAAACACAGGCACACCCTGATGTACATTCTGCCCTATTTCATGTGCATTTCACTTGCTGCTCTTCATCACTTCAGCTGGAACAGCTTCAGGCACCAACAAGTTTGCCCAATCAAGTGGACAGCAGCTTCTGTTTTGGCTGGCAGATCGTTTATTTCTAAGGTGACCGATCAAGCCAAAGCAGTGACAAAAAGGTCAGAGGCAGGCCCCGCCCAGTGTGAACGGGATCTGATCAAAGAAGAAAAAATGGAATGACTGATTTTACTGGTACCACAGATTTTCATGCAGGCTTCTATAAAGGGCCTCATTATAAATTCTGAGAGTTGTTCTCTGAAAAATGTCTTAAGCAATACAAAAACTTATATAAATAAAACCATTAATTTGCCACTAAGCCACACCATTCCTTGGACAAGGTCATTTTAATCCACCAAATAACAGAAGAATAACACTTCCTCTCTGAAAACGATTAATTGCCTTGTCCTTGAGAACACTGAGCTTTCAAAATGAAGAGCCTGTCAGGAAAACCAAGTCAGCCATCCCATTTCAGCTAACCCCAAGACCACTGTACTGTCAGCAGCATATGTGAACATTTTACTTCAGAAACGCTCACACGTCCTACTATTTGTGCGATTTTCTGCTGTCTTATTCTGCTTTAAAATGTTTGCTGCTCCTGAGTGGAGCAGCTAAGCAACTTGTCAGAGCCAGATTGAGCCATATTTTCTAGACATCATGGGTTTGAACTTGGGCCATGTGATTAATGACTTAAGAAGGGTCAAAGCCTGCTGAACATGTCTTCAAAGACCTGTCAACAAGGACTGTTTCAGTTCTTCTGCTGACGCCGGTTCATTTATGAGCACCTTGGGGCTCACAGCTCTAAATAAACAGATGGCTCCACGATGCAGTGGATTGTACGTTGTGTTTATCCCCCTGCCAGTGGTCTCAGGGTGATAGCAATGAGCCAAGAGGGCTGACATTTTGGGATTCCAAGTTGGAGTGGTATAATAAAGAAAATTGGCGGTTCTGAGGTTTTTAGAAAAAAAAGAGAAAACTTCATTTCTTTATGAGGAAAATCATTCCAAACCAAAAATCAATCATAAATCAATAAGATAAAGGCCTCAATATGCAAATGGAGTTGTATAAAATGCTAAACATCAAATATGTAGAAGCAGAATTTTTAGAAATTGTTTGGAGCTCTTGTTTCATAAGAAGTAAGAAACTGCTTCAGCACCAAAAAGAAATAACTCATCCTAACTCAATCTAAAACCAAATAAAATTATAAACATTTGAGTTTATATAAAGTGTTAGGAATAAAGTGAACTTAAGGTCTGCTTCTTAGCCTTTCTATTATACTGAAGCTACTTTGACTATATTTATTATATTACTCTCAGAGACTGTGCTGTGCTTGTGCTAACCTCTTCTTCAAGTATTCTGTTAACTAGAGAAGCAACAACAACATTAAGACAAGTGAGGTGTAATAGTTGTACACACAGACACCCTATCAAGCCTCACTAGATGACTGCAAAATACTGAAAAACTATGAAAAATAAATCCCAAAATTTAATACATAAATTTTATACATAAGACTAGTGCATAGTCCTATTACGTAGGTTTTGTATTAATGAAAAACCTTTGCCTTTTTCATATTTTATTTAGTCCAGACTTTCTATGGCTAAACATTTAAGCCAGCCAAGCATTCTCCACATCTATCCCTTTTAAATTTCCTTTTGGATAGGTATTGATTAGACATCAGGGCCTATTAAAAGAAATATTCCATTTACCTTGGCTATATAGACTCTCACAGCCTTGGAGAAACCAGGGCTCAACTCTTCAGCCTAGGACAAATAAAACATAAAATTAATGACTATAAGCATATCAAAAGTATTTAAATGTAAAAATATACATTTTAAAGTAAAATGTAAAAGATTGCTTGTTTTTGTTATTTTTGTTTTGAACCTACAAGCCTTCATTTCAAATAACAGCAAAAAATCCAAAGTAAAAGTACTGTAAGCCTACTGCTCATTCATTGTATACAGTATCTTCAATTTTGTTCTGCCAAACAGTTGTGGAAATATAATATAATACTAGCACTAACATTTGAATCAAGAAAGCAGAAACAAGATGCTTCCTTGGACTGCAGCTGTTAAAATTCAAATAGCTATGCTACAACCAACTCAAATACATTAAGCCAGATAAATTGCGAAACAGTGCAGCACTAAAATATTTGGAACAAGTAATAGGTTTATTCCATGCTGAAAAAAAGAAGAAATAAAACACAACGTTTCAGCCATGGAGCCTTCTTCAGGTGTGAGCTGAAGAAGGCCATATTGAAAGAAAAAACGTTGCGTTTTCTTTCTTCTTTTTTTCAGCATGGAATAAACCTATTACTTGTTCCTTTGCAGCCTACGCATGCTGACGCAGCTACCCACCTGAACTAAAATATTTGTTAGCAATTCCATCAGCCATATTTAACTTGAGGCATGCATCCTTTTTGATAACTACTGTTCATTTAGCAGATTTGGATTTGATGAGCAAAACATGGTGAATTTTCTTTCTTTCAATGGACAGTCAAGATCACCTCTGTGAAACCCAGAGGAGTATGCATAACAAAGATCAAGCAGGGATTTGATGCCTTTCAGTTGACAAAAGAAGTTTACTCAGAGCCTCAACGGGTGAAGCAGCAGGTAAATAAAAGGAGGCATAAGAAACATGTTTCCGAGCTCGGTGCTAATCATCTCCGGAGTGAGCAGAGGTAATACCTTGAGAAAGTTCTCCAGGGCCTCTTGTACAGTGGCCACGGGGGGGCTCTCGTACAAGGCAGCAGCAGCCTTCTTCTCCAGCCACCCGAGACTGGACACCTGCAAGAAGCACAGGAAAGCACAGCGTTGGACAAGATGGAACAGGCCTGTTTTCACTTTCGCTTGCTCTTCAGTTTTAGCAGAAATGTCCTGCCACGTTTTTCTTCAACGTCTTCTGTAAAGCAAACTGTGACTTGCCCAGAGTTCTGCTCATAGGCTCCTACCATCAGCTAGAGACATCAGTACTATTGGTGACAGTGAGGAAATTAAAAAAAGATATCCATGGAACCCACTGCTCAGATCCAATAGAGTGATTGTATAATTTAGTTTAACTCCTGATTTTACAGGTTAATCTTTTGTGATCTTTTTGGCTTTTTGTATGTGTGTTATGTGCACAATATTGAATCAGTTTTGCATAAAGCACTTAGAAATAAAAAGCTTTGTTTCATATGAAAGCCATGTTTTTCTCTTGTTCTGCTGATGATAACGTCTAGTTGCTGAGTTCATTTACTGAAAGCACCATCTGGCCATCAATAGAGGAGTGTAGAAATTAATCTTTCTTAAAGATATTAAAAAAAATAATTTTAATGACTTTATGTAGTAATTTTTTCTAAAGCAATACAATCACAGTCATTGTGCTAAAACTGAATCTGCATCATTTCATTTTATTTTTACTAACCCTTCAAGAAAATGGATAGTTTGTAAAGAATCTTGTAATGTGCATTTGTCACAAATTCAATTTCACATGGCAAAGGCAAGGTGGGGGAAGAGTAAGTCCTTAAAAGCTATTTCAGTAAAATTAGTACTGTTGTGAATTCCATAATAAAAGGCCAACTCTTTTTTACTTTTATCATCTTTCATGGGATGGGACACAGCTTTTTATAAGGTATTATGTCACAAAAGCATGGTTACCACAAGCAAACACTGACCTGCTACATTATCTCAGTGGGAGTAGGCCAAATATTTATACTCCCAAATATAAAAAAGACACAATATTGCATAATCATAAAATGGTTATACATAAGGAGCCATTATTCTATCATTATTTAGCTGATGTGATCCAGGCCATACAAATTAGTTCTATGCATACATAAAACTGGAAGGAATCAATGACAAGAACAATCAAAGTAAAAAAGTCCCTGTGAGCACAGTTTATTGCAAAATGTAATGGTCTAGCTTTGTGTACTGCAAAGATTCACCCCCCTCCCCCCAAAAAACATCCCAAGATAACAGTGTCAGAGTGGTAAAGGCAGCATTTTGACTGTTTGCTCTGAATGTCTGCCCCAGACATGATAAAATCTTGCTATGGTGGCCATTAATGTTACTTTGATACTTACACGATGAGAAAATCTATTTAATGCCAGTCTTTCCACATTTTTGAAAAGATTAACAGATATAAGCAAGCTGCTTCCAACAATGCTATTGCAATGACTGTCATTTAAATCTCCATATGAAGTTCTTCTCATTATTGCTTCTGAGATAAACCCAAACCATGACATTCCCAGAACAGGGTGATCCTGAACATTATTTATCTCAGCATTAAATTAGCCATATTTTATCATGATGTACTAGAAAATACAATCAGCCTGAGTCCACAAAAGACAAATACTCTTACTGGAGCCACGGTTTATCACAGTACATCTAGAGGATAATTTCCACTTGCCTGTTAAAATATATGTGATTTGGTAGATTTAGGATCCTAACTTGACTGTAAATATTTATTGGAGTCATATAAAAACAAGCCCTTCACCATATTCTCATGTACTCCCTCTATACACATGCAATGTTTCAGGATTTGTTTTTACTTGGCTTAAGCCATGGTCTACACATTCTCCAACATTCTATCTTTCTGCAAGTTTCAACTCTGCTGAATGTTAAAGCACAAGACATTCATTTTATCAATGTGAATGTTCATGCAAATTTTCATTTCTATGTTATAATTGTAGAGTATACTGTACATGGTGCATGCCGTTATTTTTCATGAAACGTATGGATTGTATCACCGAACACATAGTCTGTTTAATAACTTCAAAAAAAGGAGAAAAACAACTTCAAAACCCTTTTGGCTCACAAACCTAAAAACATATTAGGATGTCATTACAAACATTATCCAGCTGGGAATCAACCACAGACAAGTTTTCACTTCTTGAGTGAACTGTCACCACAATCTGCTATCATTAACCATATTGTACTTCGTTTTATGCCAAACAGGTATTACGTTTAGCTACTTCAAACAAATGTAACATAAAGGAAGCAGAAGCAAAGTAAAATAACATATACTGTATATGTATATATCAACATGTGCAGTCGCCTACACATTTAGACCACAGAGAATTCAACTCAAAAGCTGAAACGCTGAAAAGCTGCTGCCTGGCTATATGCTAACTGCGTTTCAGTAGCACTGAGAGAACAGTGTGAGTACTGGGCACGGTGGTAGGGATAGCGTGTGAAATCAAAGCCCTCCAATGGTCCAATTGCAGTGAAATTGATTCCAACTGTCGCACGTAGGTGGGGGGTGAGGGGTAGAAAGTTAAGAGGGGCCTTTCTATCTTCAGAATGGAGCAACAATACCACCCCACCTCCTCCTGCCTTTTGTGGTCAGAGGAACATTCAGCCCTACCTGATGAGGAAAACAAGAAGAAAGTCAGCATTTTGGTGAAAGGTAATAGTTCATCATTAGGCCTTTCCTTCCCAAACAGATTTGAGGAATGTGTATGTAAAGTTGATTCAGACTGCAATCACTTTGTTCTTCAAGATCAGACATGTGTAAGAAGTTGCCTACAATACAGATAATTAGGGTATTTTTGAAGAATGTCACATGGAGAGATTGGCTTTTGGTTACCAAGGAGACAACAGAGAAACCTGCTATACTCCCAAATACAGTATGTCCCTCAAAAGAAAAAAAAATAAAAGTACAGGATCCACTATTAAAAGAAATTTGTACATCATTCTTTAGTATTTTTTAAGTAGTTCATAGGCCATGACAAAATAATAAGCAATTGATTCTAAAATGATCAAGCAATAATATGATGAGTGGAATGTAAATCACAGACAGCTTGATTCTTCAGTCTGTATTCTTCAGTATTTATTTTTACCAAGAATATTCAAGAGAAAATTACCAAATGCACTACTGAATGACAACAGTCTTACAACAGGTTTAAAAATGTTTACATTTACCAACTCAGAAAGAGGCATGAAAGACTACGGTTGTTCTTTAGTACAAATAATAAATAAAATTATATACCTTTGTACAGACCAGATTTATTTTTCAGATTTTTTTAATCTTTCAATGAACCATTTAAGAGTTCATGTCAGTGTTTCACAGAAACTGGAAGAACTGAATTATTCCTTCAGCTGTTGATTCATGCAAAGGTGGATGGAAATCTGCTTATAATAACCATCTTGCAGAGCTGTAAGAATGATCCTGATTGTTTGAACCTGGCAATGTGCAGTGTGGTTAAAGTAAAAAAAATACTTCACTGGAATATTTATTTCCTGACTCGCTATTCCAGTTATATAAATTAAAACTGCAATAAATCAATTAAACAAAATATGCCAAACTATTATTACACTTAATGAGAGGTACAATAAGTACTAAGTACAGTACAGTACAGATCTAAGTTACAATATTAAAAAGGCCAAATGTCATGTGACAAGACTTATTTCTTTATTTCAAATACAGTGCCTTCCTAAATTATTCAGATTCTTGCACAATTTTCACATTCTGTTGTCTTATACCTTGAAGTAGCAATTAAAATGTGCTATATACACAACCTACTTCACATATTCAAAGTAAAAAATAAAAAGAAAGGAGAAAACAGATAATATGAAAGCAAAATGGAAAAGTCATGATGTCTTAAGTATTCAAGCCCTTTGCTGTGGCAGAACTTAATTGATTTAGATGCACAAAATTACTGTAATGGGTCACATCATTAGGTGAATGGCCCTTGTCTTTGTGCACTAAAAGGGGTTCTCATGATTTCTGAATAAATACTTCTGTTTCTGTTAGGTTCCTGAGTCAGGTAGAAGATTTCAAGCACAGATTCAGACATGAAGAGCTTTTAAAGCAAGTCAGGGATAAAATTGAAAAGCACAGATCAGTTGAAGGGCACAAAAGTTACTGATGTCTCTGAATACTGCGAACACTTAATCATCAAAATATAGGAATGTTGTAGCACCCAGATTCTGTCTAGATCTGGCTGTCCCTTCAAACTGAGCAACTGGGCAAGGAAGAAACTGGTGAGGGAAGCTGCTGTGAGGGCAAAGACAACAATTTTGAAAGAGCTTCAGAGTTTAACGGCTGAGATGGGAGAAAAAAGAGTATCCTTGTCACCCCACAAATCTGGCCTGTATGGCAGAGAGGCAACCCCATCTCAAACCCCACATGCCGTTTGTGACAGAGCACAGGTAAGTAATATTGCAAACATGGCAAAAGGTTTGTGGTCGGTTGAGACTGACATTTTGGTACAACCTGGCGCAAAAACCAGCAGAGTCCATCTCCCACTCACTCACCCCTAAAGTGAAGCATGGTGGCAGCATCATCACCTCAGCAGGGACTGGAAATAGAGGTAGGATTGAAGGAAAAATGAACAGAGCAAAGTAAAGGAAAATACAAGAGGAAAATCCATTTCAGTCTGCTAAAGACTTAAAACTGGGGCAAAAATTCACCTTCCACAGGACAAACATCAAAGGCCCAAGACAGATACTACACTGAAGTGTCTTAAGAATAAGACAGTGAATGTCCTTGAGTGGCTGACTTGTCATGACTTGGATTCCATCTAGACTGTGTGGAAAGACTTGAAAACTGCTGTTCATAAGTGAATGCCAAGCACCTTGAGAGAGCGTGAGGAAATCTGCACAGAAGAGTGGGTAAAAAGTTAGCAGAGACTCACTCAAAAAGACCTGTGGCTGGCAAAGACGCTTCTTCTGAATACAGAGTTCGCATTTCTGAAAACTTACACAATCACCACACAGTAGTTCAATTTTTCTCTTTAGGTTTTGTTGACATTGACTGTGTCAGCCTTAGAAGTCTTTAGTTTGAACATTCAGGTTTTGAATAAAATGTTAAGTTGATGAAAATTTGTATGCATTATTTTGCAATTTCACAGAATGGGATACCACAGGAGGGTCTAAATACTTTTGCATGGTGCTGTACCTGCATACAAATTATGAAGGATATTAATACAGTAAGAATGAAAAAAACAGAAACAAGATTAAACAAGTCATAAGCATGCAAAGAAAAAAGCAAAATGTGAGGCCGAAGTGATCAATATTTAAGGTCACTGCCATAATTCCATGTAGCCCATTGAAAGTAAAAGCAAACTAACTAAATTACTGTTGTCGTTGTTATTTTCTTCTACATACCTCACTCTTTACAAACACACATACACACAGAATAATGCTTAGATGGGATGGGTTTCCCATGCTTTCAGGCACAGTTTCAGAAAGCTAAGACACTCCTGATTAATGCAGGATAAACAGTTATGGTTTTCCCCAATGTTTACCAAAATATTATTATCCTTTCTGTATTGTTTTGTACAATTACACAACCTGTTGAAAGAAAACCGTGCCAACAGTGTCATTTTCATTTACTATGCGGTTTAAAACACATGCTTTAGGGGCATTATCATGCTTCACTTACTGTATATGTGAAGCAACATAATAGCCCATACTACCACTTCTTTGTGTTTTATTTTTTTGTGCTTAAACAACCATACTTTTCCAGATACTGCAAGGCTGTAATCTTAAAACAAGATCAATTAAGGGGAGCAGAAAAAAAAATGTTTTCTTCCTGGATTTTTTTCAGTGCTGCTCCAAAAGAACTGTAAATGCTTATCTAGATCAGATTAAACTTTCAACAAGTTTATTGATTTGGCAAGGTCTGAAAAAATGTTCTGTGCATACGCTATTTCTTAAAAATCATTTTGCTTGATTAAGCTGTAAGCTAATTTTCATCTGCAGTCTCTGGGCAGGTACTAAATGTGCTGTAGTCAGCCTGTATTTGCATCTCTGAAAGGAGTCAAACCCGTAACATAATGCATACTCTTGAAAAACACACAAAACACTGTCTACTTTGTCTACAAGTACAGTAATTACTAGACACAGATGACAGGGAATGATGTCTTTGGGCCTAAATCCATAATGCTTGTTAAAGGTACTATGCTCATTTGTAACATACAATCACATCATTGTAATGCCCAAAATATATGTTGCATGCATTAAGAATCCCACATTAAAAAGACATTTCCTTATATCTTATAAACTATGCACTGGCAGCTGCAATTTACTGATCTGTTTCATCTTATTACGTCTTCATTAGTCTAAAAAATGTGCAACTGGTTTTAATTTATATTTCTTCTTCAAATTCTGTGATGACTAATGACATGAACTTTAAGAAAGAGATCACTGATTAATAATAATTGGTCTTCGTTTATCGTTTGAAAGAAAATTAAATTTAAAAGCTCTGCACAATAGTTCACAAAAGGGTTTTGTACAGAAACCTAAGAGTTACACAATGTTGAAATTCAAGTCAAGGCAATGAAAACAGATTAAACTCTTTCCAATTTATACCCTCTTTACTTTGGACCGAAAGGATACTTTATAGTGATGAGAGTGATAAGTCTCTGAAACTCTGGTAATTGCACTGGCAATGGTAATTCATTTTTTAAGTAATTAAATCAAATTTTAATTAATCACTTGACTTTCGGTACACTTTTGCATTATCAAGACTGTTGTATTGCTTGGGTTACACAATTGCCTCTTCCCACTACAATGAACAGGTATGTTAGTAGCCTGTGAAATGTATTAATATAAGCATGTTTCCTGAGAGGCTCGCATGCTGATCGTGTAATAAAACAATTGTGTCAATCCCAGGCTGCCTCTCAGCACTGAGGCCAAGGAAGACCACATAGGCTGACCCGGAGGGGCAGATTGCAAAGAAAAACAGGAGGGGATAAAAACCGCTTAAGAGAATGTTTGTGTTAACAATGAGCTCCGGAATAGCTGTTTACACAGTCTTTTAGCATTAAAGGTATTTTCCTGCAGTTCCTTTTTGTATTTTCAGAACTAAACTGCCTGCACACAAGGTATTACCAATTATTTATTTTTTTATTCCACAAAAATATCCTAATTTGGGAAATACAATCTTATAATTGGTTATTCAGTTTTTTTAAACAATGGGGTATACAATTGATAAGAAGCGCATGAAGGTCCTCCAAATTCTGCTGAACCTGGATCAATCCCCACCCTATTTTTAATGAAATATTTAAATGAGTCTGGCAATACTTATCCAGAACCTTTCATGGTTCAGGTCAGCCAATGACCTGATACAATTTGCAGCGATTCCTGTTGACAATCTGGATAGATCTAGTATTGTAAGTTCTGCAATGATATTACCCTACAACAGTCTGACAAAAAAAAGTCTCAGCATTACATCCAAATGGGATATAACCCTAAAACTGAAGTAAGATAAAACAATTTGAAGGTCCTTTGTACTGGACCTCGACTTGGTTGCATAGACATTATTTGAATAGACCTGTAGAATACTGGAAATGTACAGTAAGTCAGAGGTAAGCACACTAGTTCATGCTTTATGGATCTGTCCTAAAATTCAGGAATTTTGGTCAGAAATCTCTAAGACCTCACACAACAGTCTAAAAGTTAACCTCCAGTTTTGTCCTTATTTGTACACTGAGCATTGAAATAAACTACTGTATTTATGCATGCATATTTTTATAAAATTAAATAATTTTGATTTTGGACAGTAATTAAATGTTTCTGGCATCATTCTGATTAAATGGTTGTTTATGACTGATCATAAATGAGTCACTGAAGTGATTGTGATGGTTCCATAAGCACTAAATCCCTTAATTACTGAGAGAATTAATTGGGCACAGGTGCTGAATAGATATAACCCTTTTCATGTCAAGCCTATTGAAAATCTAAAAGAAAAATCAAGGAAAAATCAACATGCCCTGCTTGTCAAGAAAATGTACAACAATGTACAAGACCAGGACACCCTCATTACCTCCTTATGTAACAATGGCTATCATGCGGGACAAAATATGATAATTATGACATGGATGCTCTACTTGCCTTAATTGAGTGTTTGTGGGACTTTTGGGACAAGCTAGCTGAAACACACACAACTCTGAGCCCTAGATGACTGAACAGACACATGTTAATCCAAGCTCGATGAGAGCAATGGGAACAAGACAGCACCTGTAACCTGGTGTTGGTACACACACTAACCCATGATGTTCACATTAGAGCCCCCATTGAATAAAGTACAATAAAATGTCAGTGCAACACTGTGAATTTGTTTAAGTTATAAGTGATACGTTTCTCAAGATTCTCAGCACACATTATGGAGGATCCTCAAAATGTATTGGTTCTAGACCAGCCATTATGCTTGGGAGAAACCTGACGTGAGGTTCACACAACCAGGACAAACAGCTATTAAAATTTTACACTCTGTATGAAGATCAAGTGGCACCCAATATCAAATAATAATTAATATCAAAATGATATTAAAAAATGAAACAAAACATAAAAGGTGAAGAGTGACTGGAGAACTGAAATAAATGTTGCCTCACACATTTTTACCTTTTTTAACTTCTATTTACTTTTTCTGTCATTTCCATTTTATATTCAATGTGTACTTAACATTAATGTTGTGCATAATGAAAATCCATAAAACCTTAATCACAAAAAATAATAAGGTAATATGACTGCAGCAAGTCTTATTTATATACTGTAAGTCTTATAACGAACGTCTCATTAGTTAAATCTCTGAGGTGATCTGAAGAAGTAAGCCTACACATGCTTTTCATAAGTGCTTAGTTCCATGTCACTTAAAGTACTTTGATACCTCTGATGACCTGTATTTACTGTTTTCTGCTGGTCCATAATTGCTCCCATGTTAAAACAACAAAGAGAGACCTACCTCACACTCCAGTGCATGTCACTGTTCAACTTCCATATATACAGCAAACCAAATACTTTAGCTTATGTGGTTAGCTACTAAACTTTATTTGTTTTTATACGGTATTGTCAAATTATTATGCAGTGTTTAAATTACAGACTGACCTAAACAGGAGAATAAACAAAGACATAGACTTCAAGCCTGGTGTTCTTGGAGTCTGTCAGAATTGCATGGAAAAACCTACAAAATTTGTTAAAGCTTCTCCACAACACTGCCACCAAGCCAAGTCTGTCTTGTGTTCCTGTTGTGGAACTGATTAAAGGCCAAATGTTCACTTTCAACCTCAAATTATCCTGGAAAATGGACCAGATATAGTCGAACTGTGCTGTGTAAATGCTTAATGGTTGAAAGCTAGAATGTAGTAATTTTATATATTCTATTAACCACTTCATCTCATCTATAGAGCACCTCGATCACTAGATCAGGAAATCAAGAGAATACTGAAAGGACCTACTATACAGCTGGTATTAAATACCTTTGGAACTCAGGAGCAATAAAGTTATCATACATTTCAGGAAACATGGTTTGACAAATATATCTTGATAGCACCCTAAGTTCTCAATCACATAAATACACTTTGCATAATTCGAGTAATATTAAGAGCATGACTTAAACATAAGAATTTACAGAGATGATCATAGGGTGTATATAAAATTGTACTAGAGATAACCAGAGATTATATAAAGTTTAAGATAAAAAGTACAATTTGTTTTCTGGGGGATCCAGAGTATCTCAACTTCTAAATATAGTCATTTTGAAGTTTAGAAGCTTAGAAGCTGCTGACTCGCACCTGGGTGATGTCAGTGCCAGTTATAACTAAGATTGCTCAATCAGCAGCACAGCACTGTGTTGTGGTAGGACCACGGAATTGTTTCAAACTGAGAATAGAAGGCACTCCTTTACGCAAAGGGCTATGGGAGTCTGGAAGCAGCTGCCTAACTATTTCGATGATGCTGGTAACCTGGCTTTCTCCCAAGAAATGGCTGGATGAGATCTTTAGATCAGTAGACTACGAAAAAAAAAACAGTAAGATAGACGGGACAAATTGTATCCTCTAGTTTATGATCTTTTTTATGTTCTTGATTGGCAGAGCACAACTGTAGCACATTCCTGGGACCCTTGAAACACCTGTGATTTACACCTCTGACATCAGGGAGAGAAGCGACAATCCAATCCTCAAATCAGTGCTAACTTGCATACTAAGATGCTCTGGAGCTGCAGTATGTCAAAAGTGAAATTATTCTGACAGGTGAGCATGTCTGAAAGTGTTCATTCTTCCCATCCAGGATAGAAGTCACAGCCATTAAAGGCCAGCTTTTAAGCAATTTCAGACTGAATGTTTATAACAACAAGTGTTTTTTTTTAAATATATAAGACTTGGTCACAATCTTAGACAGAACAAGTACCATGGATATTAGAATAGGTTCAGAATTGTTTAAAATTATTATATGCAGCAGTGTCCAAGGATTTTGTATTTACTTTAAAATATAATACATTTCCTGTGATCCAGAAGGGTCTCATCTTAACATTTCTAATTAAATGACTATTGGGTCATCCCCATTTTTACTTCCTTCAGTTTCTCAGAATATAGTAAACATAACATCAGCTCACCTCATAGCACCATCTTCCAAGCATATAGTAACACATTGCATCATTGGGCTTCAATCTGATTGCCCTATCAATATGTTCCTGTAGAAATGGGGAAAAATCAGAAAATGTTAAGAATGTTATGTGAAAGCAAACTACAAAATTATTTTTTCTGAACCATCTGGTTAATCAATGGCAAAACCTTTTGGTACAAGCGAAAAGTATGTGAGATTTAGACTGATAGTGGAAAACATCTAAATGTGGTGGGAAAGAGGTTTCACAATCTTAGTGAGCAACCGTGGTCTGTTTTAAAAATCAAACATGGTAGACATGAATTAATAGCATGAGATGGACTGTTTAAAATACACAATGTTTGCTATTTAAAATAAATTGCTTTAAATGCATTGCAAGGGCAAAATTTGGTTTCAGTACCAATTCAACAAATATCAACTTATTATTTATGCATATATAATATAAAAACACTCCTTGTTAAAAAAAACTTTTCCCCAAAACATAATTAACACACACAAGGTTTCCACAATATTAAACTATTCATTTACCAAAATTCCTAGTAAAAGTGGCTTCAAAAGCAGATAAAGTAGAAATTAACCACAATGGGGAATTACCTTAAAAATGTGTCCACTCTTCAGCCGTCCATGGATACTCTCATAGTGTGAAGTAATCCCAGTGAGAACAGCAAACCTGTGGAAAACACTCAGGGTCAGTGAATGATTAAGTAACACTTTCTGAGTTTACAGGAGACACCCTTCTGAACATGATGGGGTTTTTTTCAGAAACTGAACACCAACCGTCATTGCTGGGTAAATGTTGTTTGTAGATAGGACACACTGAGCCTGTCAGTCTATACAACTAATATCAGATGGGCTTTATTCCCCAGATATAATCAGCAGTTAAACCGGATATACTGAGGAAAACCAAGCATGCCTTCACACTCTGTTGAAAGTCATGACAGCAGCACACACTGGTCATTTCTAAAAAGTGGACTCTATGGTCTTTGGTGGTTTCAAATACACCATTAAGAACAGATACATAGACAACCCTACATACTAATGTTTCAGGAAGGCATAGCTTTACATACACTTTTTGTTGCAAGTGATACAGAAAGATGTCAGCTGCCTTGAAGTCCAATCTAATCAGACCTCAAAAGCAAAGCAGGAAAAGGGCTGTTCATTATTTGGATGGGAGTTCACTATTTGAATTAGGTGCACCTCAGCAATGACTTTATTGGACCACTAATTGTTACTACTCCCTCTGGACCCCAAAATTATAAACCCATGGTGACAAGGTACACAATGCTGTGGGAGGAATCAATCAACCCCATCTGAAAGAGTAGAAATCTGAGCCCAGTGCACTGGTCAAGGACCAATTCAATTGAATTTAATTGTGAACCAAAGGTTATTAATTTCATAAGTTTTCAAAACAAGAACAATAGAACAAAAACCACATTACATTTAAATACCAGCACACCACCATCACTGGTACCCTGGTAAGTCCCCTAAAACAAAATTGGACATCCACAACAGAAGCAGCAGCATGCCAGGTTTTTACTATCCCATCCCTGGAATCATGGACCTGAGCAGGAGATATATAAATAAGACAGACCAGGATCCAATGTTGTCAGAGATTTTTTAAAAATTATTAACAAGTTGCCCTCACTTTTTTATATTTTACACCTTCCACATTTGCAAACCCTAATTATTGATCAACAACTCAGTACATTGCTACAGCCTCCAACCAAGATAGGAGGAACTGTTTTACTGTTTTACCACAACCTCAGCGACTTGCCATTTGACATCTCAACACAGCACTACAGGTGAGTTAGAGCTAACTGGGAGAGCAACGTGTCACCCTGACATCAGTGCAAGCTCACAGGTACCGGGCGAGTACTATGGTAAGTATAGGAATTCACAAACAACTCTAGTCCACCTAACATGGTGTCATCTGTCTGACTGCATGTTGTCACTTCATGAATGCAACTCCCAGTTCCTCTAGATGATTAGAAGCAGTAATTTCACAGATCTTGGTCTCTACTACAATGCTGTAAGAGCTACTAGCAATGAATGAATGCTGTACAATTAGAGGACTGAAACCACAGGCAAAGCACACTGAATGGGAAAAAGCATACAAAAATGACATTAATGAAACTGCTGCTCCTCCAACTATTTAAAACGCCTCTTTATCTTGCAAGAAAATGAATGAAACAGCTGAGTATTTTTTTCAAATTTCATCTGCAGTCAACTAATGTCGAAGGCACGTACTAAGACAAAACTAAAAATTATTTTAATACAAACTAGTTAAATGCTTTAAATATGAAAAAATAACTGTAGGCAAAGAGGAGGTCTGGTTAGTTATTTTTAAAGAGATATTGATCATCTCTAGAAATTCCAGTGTCTTTGATTAGTTTAATATGGTTATAAAAATTAAAGATATTGGTTATTAATCTTCACATCTCATGCACATAGTTAAAATAATACCTTTAGGCTAGATTTCTGTTGTTGTTTATAGCATATCCAAAACTACATCTTGCACACAGATTTTACTGTATGCATCAGTCATCCAGCAAAACAGTTCAGAATTAAAAGTGAATGTTTAATACACTATTTTTTTTATTTTTGTAAGCACATCTGGTATATTTAGTAGAAGAGATGAGACCTTTTGATCAGCAACAAAACATTAAATATATATTCAATGTAATTCTGAACGTTGTGAAATCCTAGCATTTGAAATATCATGAGAATCCATGTTTTAAATCCCCATTGGATACAAAGAAATGAAACTGAATGAGGCAAATGAGAGTAAATATTTTCATAGGCAGTTTCAACACAATCTGACTGTAACCAAATAAGTCTCTATGTTATTTACAAGATAACACACTTGAAAGCAATCATTGAAGACATAAATAAACTACTCCAGTTACACTGCTCTGTTACAGAATGCCCTATGTTTTCATGCAATTCCTATATAAAATGCATGGGAGCACTGAGGTCTGAGCTGTGCTTCAGGAAAGATGTCAACCTTTTGAAAAATCAAACCGTTCTTTGTTTTTTTAATACTTTTAATGTTTATTAGATGATTAATATTTCTGATTAATTAAGACAAATGACTGATGCCCGGCTTCTTGAACAAATGCAGAATTAATTGCAATTTCCCCTTCATTAGCCCAATAGATGTTTAATCAAAAATGAAGGAAACTGATATTTTACGAAAATAAAATAACAAATCCTGCCACAGAAAGAAACTCAATATCTGGAAAAAAGCCTTAAGTCCACATTTGGGAAGTGTGGAAACCATTTACAAGGAATTTATGACAAAAGTTATTTTATAAAGTTTCCACTCTCCCAAATAACACTCTGGGCAGTTTTCTTCTGAGTCGCATGTTATTTCCAAATGTAAATTCCACATAATACCTCAATCCAGGACTAGTGTCATTATAATCTGAGACCTCTAAGACAGAAAGTTATCATAATCAGATAAACGGCATTATGAATCTGGTTTGGATTTGTAGTCCTTAGATGAAGCCTATCAGTGTCTGTGGAGCAGTTGTTCATACAGCATTACAAAATAAAAATGCAAAACAAACAAACTGGTCAATATTTACTTCTGAACCTTCTAATATGCTGCAATAAGATACTTAGAATTTAAAAGGAGCTCCAGGAATATAAACTACACTGAATTCTAAATGATTAAAACTGAGATATAATGGGTTAAAACTGTGTAAGCAGTAAGCAAAACATACCAAGCCAAATTATTCTAAACGGTTCATTAGATGACATCCACAGCCCAGAAAGCAGAGTGGGTTGTAGAGCCTGAAGGTTTGTAAAGAGGGTTTGAAATTTCATGTCCGTATTTCCAATTTCAGCAACCGTCAGGCGTGTTGCATAACTGTAACACTGATGGCTGAGTATCCAAAAGATTCAATACTATTGGTGGAGCTGATAATTCAATTCTGCTGTTTTCACTCCATATTTATATCACAAAAAGTTAAGGTTATTGCAGGTGAAAAGGACCACAAAACAAAAGGTTTTAACAAGGATTACAGTGCAGTTTAGGTTATTTACTTGCAGCAACACAGGCCAGGTTTCCTCAGGACATGATACTCTAAGTACTTGTATTAGAGGTCGTCATGGCATTTTCATTTCTATCTTCATAAAGCATTAGCATTTTGTTCAAGCAGGTTTCTGCCATAGTGTGTAGCTCAGTAAGTCAGAAGTCCAATTTAATGACTAAGGTTTTAGCGATAGATTTACATGACAGACTGGACAAACCCAAAAAGCTTTGATTGAATTTAATTCCACTTAAGCTTTAATTTAATTCGCTTTGAATATTACTGTCAAGAACATTGTTCCGAGAACACTGTTAAAAGGGAGACTGCTTGATGCACACCCTCTTCAATACAATTCAGATCAGTAACAGAACACATCTTAACAAATCAAGAATGAATATTTAATAGGATGCAAGGAGAGAAATAATAAGGCAATGCCTGCAGGGCACAGATCTCACTCAGTTTGTGAGTACCAGTGAGTGTATGACCTTGTTCAAACCACAAGATTCCAGATGACTGCAGTTTGGTTACAATAGCTTCCTCACACGCTGGCGAACAAGGACTTAAACTGTCCTACAAAGCAAAGTACGCAGCACAAGACAGCACGGTGTAGACAGGAGTCGGGGAGTCTGCTCTAAATCTCAGCACTGGGATCACATAGCCACAGAGAAACCATTACAGTGAGGCCTGCACTTTGGCTGACTCCCCCTTACAACAGGCCGCTTTTCCCCCATTTAGACCCCCCTACACCCCCCCCAGTTGCCAGGAGGCAAGATATATCACTCTCGGCAGCACACCACCTCCAAGGTAGCGGTTCTCCATACTGCCAATAAAAATAACTCCAGCCTTCTTTTTCTCTTCTCTGACCAAAGCCGTTCTGCCTCACAGAGAAGTCAAGAGAACTGCCAGAGCTGAATGCCAACAACTACAGGGTTTCAAAAAAATGACCTGACTTAACTAAAACTACGTGGAAAGCGTGCAATCAGCAGGGTCCAGTCATAGGCATGCACGTCTTGATTGTACTTTAAAGTCAACACGTACAGGAGTACTTACAGTATATACTGTAATGCTCACTTTACCAGAAAGAAGACGAGAGCTCACAAAATGTCACTACCAAATATCCATATTGACTGGTGTGCAAAAAGGTGAAAAGGGTATTCATTCAGGGCAGAATGCAGAATTTGCAAAAAATGCATTTAATGGGAAATGTTGAAAATGTGTGCTGCTGGTTGTTTCAAATGCTGGATTAAGGTGAAAAAGAGTGAAAAATGAAGAGATGAAATAAAAAATTCAACTCAGTTAATTTAGGTAGGAAACAAATTAACAAGCATCTCTCACTGCATATTTTGTTGTGCAGTGCAAGAGCTCACTTTGTCTCAAAGTATGAATATGTTAAAACTAAAGAATGTTCTTGAGGCACGCAGCATATGTTATTCAACCACAATAAGGGCTATTGATGCAATCATATTTTCAGTCTTTTTTAGAAGGCATGGTTTTTATAAAAGCAATAAGAAACAAAGATTGCTGCTGCTGAATATAATGATGCCTTTTGATACGGATCAATGGCTAACTGCACTCTAAATCACAGTAAAATGAATTTAGATGTCTTTCGCATTTAAAAGACTAACGTGGAAAAGGATACTCTTTCCACCATTCTGCAATAAGGGCTGTAGTAATTTATCACTTCTAACAGCAGCCCATGAAACAAAGAGCTGAATAACAGAAATTTCTGATTCTAGCATTTGAGGTCTCATTTCAATGGCTATTTGTTTAGAGTGCAGTCAAGTTAAAAAAAAGGTCATAGAGAGTTTTCAAAAAGCAGCTGTGTAGATGTTATTCCCATTATAAACAGTTCAAAATGGAATACAACACAAGTGTGTTATATACAGCTGGGTAACTGATCCAAAAAAAACAAAAAACAAAACGTAACACATCTTGCTATCAAAACTACTTTCAATTGCCCCAATAATGAAAAATCAGGACTGAATGGTACTTTCTGCATCATTCAGGTCATTGCCGAAGACCAGCCTTGATTAATATCAGAATCATTACTTTTGTAATGTTGTTGGTTTTAGTAGCTGCAAATTTTACAGACTTGGAACAAATAACTTCTGTAATATATTTAGAAATGCATTGAAAACAAAATGGGATTTTTAAAAAATAACTGGCAAACAATAACTGCTATATAGTTAGATTTCATTAGACAGAGTTCAGTTAATAAGCAATGACAGGCATTTTTTTAATACAGTATGTACCAAGTAAAGGTGATGACCTTATGGAATGAATAGTTTTATTACCACTTACATAAAAAGTCTGTCTGCTGAGTGAAATGCTGTAATACAATACAGAAATTCAACAATGAATTGGACCTATTAAAGCTACTCTCTGCTACATATTGGCAACAGTTTTTGAATTGGACAAGCACTGTTTAAAGGGATTTGATTCTTGCAGAGATACAAATGTAAACAAAGATTACTTTTCTCACTGAAAAACCCCCACAAAAGCTTAGAACCAACAAGGCATATTGTTTTGAAAACAGGAAATTATAATATTATTATTGCATTCTGAGTGGAATGTGTGGAACATTTTTTAAAATTATGATTATATTAAGCTTCTAACTGCTAGCAAGCACGTTCACCTAAATTGTCCTATTAAGGTACCAAACTGTATAAATTAATGCAAATGTAAGTTGTTTTTAAAAGAGTAACCCAAATAATTTAGTAAGAAGTAACTTCATTTTCTACCCTCTTTTCTTCCTTAAAAATGCTCTTGTCCAGTAATTAATACTCAGACTATGGCACATTCTAACATGCTTGACTATTTAATTGTCTTGTAGCGGGATTATTGAATAAAGTAAACACACATAACAGTAGATTAAGGAGATATTTAGTATCCTGTACAGACCCTGAAACTAAAATAAGAAAATAAAATATTTCAGATATAGTATGACTTGGAATTTTAGCTGTAATCTTAATCTCAAAATTAACAGATCTCCAAGTTTTCTCTTGGCCCATCAGAATTCAAGTGCTCACTCAATTCATGTGTACAGTACTTCATGTATCCTCAGAATATATACTCAATTCAGTTCACTGCCATGCACTGCTTTTGTACTCTATATATAATGGCATGACCCTGAATATAAGACACAGCCATAGAGTAGGAGAGCAAGAAAAATTCTCCCGTACACCAGGAAGTGCACACATTTGTTAGTTATGTTTCCATTGCCATTATGTACACCACTGTTATGCAAGTAAGCATTAAAATGGGGTTTAAATGTTTCAGCAGTGCATACTGTACCTCAACAAACTCCAATATTAACAATTTCAGTTGTTTTGATGAGTTTATAGACACTGCATGCAATTAATTGATTTCTGAGCATTTCTGTGAAACCAGGCACAATTTTCTATTTTCAAGAAGTATGATTATTAGACGAAGAAAAACAGATTAAATGAAGCTACCATTCCAGTAACATGTAACGCAACACAAGTGCCACCTTTTATCTATTTTGAGTAGTGAAGAAGAACTGCAGCATGCTAGACCAGGCTGTAGGATACTGCAGTGTGCTTTCTCTAACATGAGTTTTGATGTACATTCTAGATGGCTGCATCTGTATTAGTTCCTTAAACTTATTTTCAGAAATCACCTCTTGATGCACAAGGTCATCCAAGAATATTGGATTATAGCTACCCAAAACCTATCCTGCAAAGGAAAGGTTAGCACTGCCAGTCAGTCATTTAGCATTGCAGCAGTGGCAACAGAGCTCTATTCAATTCTACCGATAGGATTTGAAAAATCTAACTTCATTAAAGGAAAGCATTACTGACATTTAAGAGCTTGTGCCCACAGACGAATGAACCGATTTGTGTGAGATCTAGGTGTCACTATAGAGACTGAAGACTCATATGGAATTTATAAATACTGAACAGCCGTAGTCCTTGGTGGCCACCACAAATTCCTGTATTCAATCTACAGTAATCCAAAACAGAGGAAGTGTAGTCCTGGGTGAACCAAGATGAAGGGTGCTTTCGTCATTAAATTCTGTCAGCTACAAATGATGAAAGTGTATTTTGACAATTGTCAAGAAAAAAACAGAATTAAGTTGCAGAAAGCACTGTTATTGTATCCAATAAATCCTTACGTTTAAAAGCCCCGTGTTTGATATTTTCCTGTCATATTCTAGGAGCTAACTTCCACAAGACTGGACTCACCAGTGGATGATAATCTAAATTTATGGCTGACTGTGGACACTGTTAAGGAGTAGAAGCAAGAGAGAAAATATTTTTTTTAAAAGGGGATTTTGCTACGAATATTAATTTTTTACATATACTTTTGACATTCCTAACTGCAATGTAGGAACTTGAAAGATTAACACTGTCACACATTTATCCCTTTACACAGTGATAAAAAAAGTACAGTAAATTAAAAAATTAAGCAAGCACATGACCAGGAATCATTCATTGATCTGTATTATTTCTCTAAATACAGTATATCCATTTGGAATACAGCAACATCCTGACAAGTTTCCTGTCATCATCATGGCAGAATTGTATTGGTTCCTGTGCACTTCATAATCACAGCACTCAAAGGACTTCATAACTACTGAAAAACTTTTGACTTCATCGTCCAGGGGTCTATAATGATCATATGAAATGCAAACTAAAGGAGGGAAGTCACAGAAGTTTAAAAATGGAATCTCTTCAACCACAGAGCTTCTACCATGCAATAACAGAACAGCAGAGTGACTGGAATGTATCTCTTTTGATGAAAAAAGGGAGACTCCATAAGTGATAGAAAAGTTGAATTGTCATTTGAATAGTTCGAGTATTCCTTTAACATGTTTAGTAAGGCTCTAGTGCTGAATTACTGTGCATCACCCGAAGAAGGCTCCACAGCCGATTCGTTGTGTTGCTTTTCTTCTCTTTTCAGCATGGAATAAACCTTTACTTGTCCCATTTTTGAATATCTGCAAGTTTTAAGCTTTGTTTACCAAAGTACAGACAGCATTTATCCTGTGGTAAATCTTTAACACTTAAAGTCATTATATTATTTCACTAATGTTTTGGATTTTAATAAAATTGCAAGTAAAAAAAATATCTGAATAAAAAAACTTTGGATTATTAAACCATGATAAATCATTTGTTTCCATTATATACAGTAAGTAAAATATTTAACAGCAAACGATGTGGCTAAGTATTCGAGTTTGGTGTAAAATGGGTGTTTCCATTTTTTTGCACAGCTTTGTATCTTTGAACTCAAAGATCATCCAGATTTTAAATGCTGCTCATCAAATATACAGCATCAAAAATAACAGTAAAGATGGGGAAAAAGGCGAGAAGTGAAAAGACTTTTCAGTGACCTTGATTACATCATGGACCCACTCTGTACTAATGGAGGCATTAAGCCGTTAATGTTTCGCCTATAGATCCTGTTCAAAGATATCCTCTGGAAGCATACTGATGTCATCCAAATGATTGCTTAAGTGCACAAACTGTAGCCAGCTGTAAGCCTTTGCTGAAAGGGATTACACCCTATAAAAGCACTGACAGGGCATTTTTATCAGCAACACAAGCTACACGTGTATTTAATCTTAGCGATGATAAAGTTTCAGCCATATGGAGGACATCCAGCTAGATACTCCAGTAAACAGTTACAAACACTTTTATAATTAACAAACAGACAAAACAAGGGGAAAATGAAAAAAAAAACTTGGAAAATCCCAGTTTCTCTATCTCTAAAAGAATGTCTCTTGCGGGCATGTACCACACTGTAAAAGAAAATTGTTGACTTGTTGATTGATTTCCACACCAAGTCCTGTCTTTGTAATGGTTTTACCATATGAAATGTCACAAAGAAATTGCAATAAAGACAGTTTAACGGGGTATTGTTCTTTGAAGCAGAAAAATAAATTTTGGTTTTAATGCACTTTGAGTAGACACAACTTTCAATATTTGTACAGTTCAAAACTGCTAAACGTCTTCTGCTAAATGAACAGTTTTCAAGCTTTATCAGAACATTTCAACTGTTCATTGATTTCTGAATTCAAGAACCAAACTGGTCACAGATATAAAGACAAAAATAATCAAGTGCAAGCAGAGATTCAAACCAATGGACCAAACAAAGTATTCTACACAACACACAGTTGCTATGAATGTGGGAATTTATCCTTCCTGCAATTACACAACTTAATTTATTATTAAGGATTAAATATGGACAGTACAATGGGGAAGATAAATTAGAGTATTTATAAATTGTACAGATACCCATCTGTTATGAATGTTGAGGTAAAAGGTTGTGAAATGGCTGGTTGCTTTGTTCTGCTACACAATTTTGCTGGAAATATACAAAAACCAAGGTAGTACTGGCTGCAGGCAACCGGTTCACTCCCAAAACTACAGACAAATAATTTCAACACTGGTACGAATGGGAATTTACATACTGTATACCAAAAGGAAGAAAACAATTTAAAAAAATAAATACAAGACAGAAAAGTAAGAACATTTTAAACAAAAGCACATGCATTGTAAGCTGAAGCTGAGCTGACTTAATTTTATTTACTGGTAAGACACCAGTCATCGTGCACAAACCATATGAGAAAATACTTGACTTGTCTGTTTTGGTGGTAATTCAGTCCTCTCACACTGTTAAGAGGTTCCAGATTACAGCTGTGCTCTTGCTTGGGCTCTTAACTTGTCCATCACCTCTGGACTTGTTTTCACCCCCAAGCTTAGTGATGTTGTCAGAAGTAGTCATACAGTATATGATATATATATACGGGTATGTAGTTTATACAGTACATATACAGTCAATGCCCAAAAAACGCATTACATCAGTTACCAAACTGCAGTTATAATCCTGTTAGCTAGATTTCCTGATATACCTGGTCACCACCATAATATGACATAATATGAGACATTTTACGGTGTCCAGATGTACCATTTGGTTTGAAAATTCCTAACCAGATGGAAGATAAACCACTTACAGCAGGAGAGCTATTTTCCTTGGAGGTCTCCCATCCCTGACTATTTTCTGAACTATGCATTGTTTGATCGTTTTGTAGCTGATCTGCTTATACCAGCCCTTGTTAATTTTTGATGCTTCAGGTATCTGCTGCTCTGATTTGCGCCACTTAAAATGTCCTGAGCCACTCAACTAAAGTAAGGCTGACAGGCTTAACATGGCAACATGAAGAAGGCAACATGGAACAACTTTACAATGTGCTGCATAGGCCAGCATATAGTGTTTTACAAACATTTATCTTAAGATTTCAAGAAGCCCAGAAAACATTTGACAAAGTTAAATTTAATCTCTAAATAACTGGGCTTCATAGAAGAGACTGGATAGGGACAGTAAAGAGTTAAACTTGCAAGGTGGTGTGTTTGAACAACTGAGAAGTAAATCTAACTCTCAACAATCCAATTTTCTGGTCAATTTTTCTAGCAGACCATGAAAATCCCATGCTGGGGGTGTCCAATATGAAAATCATTTGTGCACATAGTACCGTGCAGGCTTACTGCTTCAATTACCCAAGCATCTCCTGAGCATACTGCAACTCGTGCTCTGATACACAGTCAAAATGAAAACAAGAGGACCTCAGGGATGCTGGGAGCTGTGTGCACAGCCATACCAAACACAGGCAAACTGGACACCTGCAGTATTCGATTCGAAAAACAATTATGCTAACCTCATCTAGTTTTCAGAAAATCAGGGGATACTGCCAAGTGAAACAACTTAGAATACAAAAGGCTGACTCGAAAATTGCTATCTTTTGTGAATGTACTGTCAGTAGGGTTAGGGGTTATGCACATAATGAGAAGAAAAAATTCCATCGAACCAAAAGATACGACTGTCAGGACTCAACTGGAAAATTAAAGGAAGGAGGCAAAGTGAACTTACCCTAAAGCCCAAACTCTACTCAGGTTACATGCTGATATCAATTTAGCACCTGTGTAACAGCCAAAAGAAGCAATTGTTGTGAACTAACCTCTGTGGTTCTATAAAAAGTGATAACTGCTGCCAAAACATATAGCTTGCGTAATGTGAGGTCTGGAAGCCAGAAAGAGTGTGATTACGTGACCTAGAGCAGTCTGTTAAAGTGGCTGAAGTAAAACCACTGAGGGAATGGCCATATAGCTAACTGCTCTCTTTCTAGTAACTAAAGAACGGAAGATCATAAAACAGAAAAAGAAAGGGAAAAGAAAAAAATTAAAACTGCCCAGGGGTCTTGCATATCTAAATTAAACTGTTTTCCCTAAAGGTGGACACAAGAAGACAAGAAATCATCTAGCCCTTATGTGTAAGAGTTGATTGGGCCAGGTAAAGAGGTGCTTCAACTGGTTGAATGTCAATCCAGGTTAAAATCCAGAAATACAAACACAAAAGTACAAATTTAGCCACCTTATCAAGACACCAATACATGTACAGTATGTCAGAGGCTGGACTAAGTCAGTGCACTGTCACTTAGCCATCTTGGGTATTAGAAACCAGCAATCTCTAAGCTGGCAATATGTTACTCCCAAACATTGTCCATCAGTGATAGGAGAAAACAAGTCTCCTCACCAAGACTGATATCTATATGTAACATGTGTAGTTATGATGATAGTCATTCTTTGCAGACTAGTCTACCACGCAGGTCCTCTTTAGAAATGAATGAAAGTTTTGTGTATTGCCCTGTTTGACATCTGTGAGTAAGGCACAGATGTGCATGATATACTAATTGTTGATTAAGACAGACCAGTCAATGGGAGGATCCAAGTGTGATCGTGATCCGGGCAGGAGTGCCTAGTTACTACAGAATTCTACTTATAACGATTTATGTGAACCTGACTGCACCGCACAACATATATCAAAGCTGGGGATCTCATTTAGTGCCATTCCTATGCTGCATCTTGACATGACAATGTTCCATCAGAACAGTCCATATTCTCATGTTGTTCCCCATAAAAACATCTTTCTTGTAAAATGAGAATGTGATAGCTATGCTGTGGATGCCCTTCTAGCCAGACTGAACATTTGTGGGGGGTGAGCTCAGATGATGATGTGTGGCATCTATGGCTCAGAGATCTCTGAACAGGCACATGCGAGCCAAGGCTCAATGAGTGGAATGAGACAAAATAACACAAGCCAGGATCGTATTACCTGGACATACCCACAAAAGTGACTTGAACAGATTATACCCAAGTTTCCTTTTACAGGCCTAAAGCTGAGTGCTCACAATAAATTACTCAAAATTAGAACTGATCGCATTGCTGAGAACTGCAACTGAGAAATGCTGAATGGTATGCACATGTAATTTTCAGAGCTCACTTCTTTCTTGTTGACTTTGTTTCAAAGACACTAAATTCGATATTTCATAGTTGTCAGAGTTCATTAACAAGAATGCCAGAGCACACTGGTCACACTAGTTCCAATGTCTTTGAACAGCTTAATTAACCAGTGTGCTCCCCAGAACTAAATCTGATAAAGCACCTAGGAGGTAGACCTTTGAAGGCACAATGGAGAAAACTTCAGAAATTCCAGAAACATTTAAAGCAGCCAACCAATGTACTGCATTAGATGCATGCAATGTGCATGGAGGTTTGTCATATGTATGTCATTTGCACTGTATGTACAGTCACAACCAAGATGTCATGGTTACAAAGCAAACAGCACTGTTTTCAAAGTTCTGTTTTTGAAAGGAAGGTTGTCTTGTTAAATGATCTGCATCTTTTAGTCTCAGATCCCTTAAGATTAAGTTCCCTTAATTACTTTGAGCAATACAATATGTTACCTAATCATAATTCACAAAAGACTGCTGTGTATTATGATACCTAGAAATTTGTGTGGCTTTGATTTCTCCCTGAATCTATAAGTAGATTTTATGTATGATAGTGTTTTAGACTTACACCAATATTTTGATTTTCTTTAGAGATTTTCCAAATTTATCTTAAATTGTGATGTTTTAGGAACCTTAGTTTTGCCTTTGTATTGTTTTAGTGAGTTGAAGGCAATAGTAATTACCATTTGACCACAGCTGGCAATTTAAAAACAGTGTAGATGATAATGGTGTAGGGAAAGGAATTGTATACCCCTGTACATACAGTATGGATTTGATTAAACATTCTGCAAAACCATTTTTGAGCAACAATGGAAGTTAGCTTTACACTTTCCAACTCTTCGCGTTTGTTTAGGCCTTTGAATCAGAAGGTAAACAAGGGATGATGACTTAAACACTGTATCCCCAAACTTTCTCCATTCTTATTTTAAATTACCACACTTGCACTTGGGGTGGGAGAATTAATCACATTTTCCCCTCAGAAGTAGCCAGCTTTTTTTCTGCCATCACTGAAAATTATTTTCTGGCTGTGTGTTGGAGGAAATGATTCATTAAATGCTGCCGAACGATGGGGGCAAGAGCGATCCGGTAGCCATTACCGAAAATTAAAACCAGGCTCTTACCTGAGGCCAGAAGCACAAAGTGTGTGAGCTGTAAGAAGGGCCCAGAGGACATGAGGTATACGAAGTCAAAAGAATGACAGCTTTCTCAATTACCTTGCTTAAGTAACCCCTTGCTGCTGTTTTGAAAGCACCAATTTCACAGCAATTAGAATGTTTTGTTGGCATCACCTTCTGATCTGGCACTTGATTAATTCCCTCACTCGTTAAGGTTGAAACCATGACCTTATGGTGCCTGCTACATATGAAATGAGGATCTGGTGTTGATAGAGAGTTGTTACAACTCTAAGAATGGAGAAACTCCTACAGGGTACAATCGACTAGAGGCCAGTTTGATTGGTTGCTAGAATCCATTTGATCTTAAGATGCCATCTAGTCATTTCTTGAAAGAAGCGGAGTATCAGGATCAATGACATTGCTGTGCACCTTAGTCTTGACTATCAAAACCTCTTGGGTAAAAAACTCCTGTGCTCAGCTTCAAATATATTTTCCCTTAGCTTCCTTGTGTGTCCTCTCTGAGGTAGGACTATTATTTTGTGTGACGTATCTAGTGTTTTGCTTTAGACTAGAAAATGATCTAAAATATACTGCATTCTGTGCTGAGCGGTGTAGTATTCACTGGACACTGTCTGGCCCCTGGCTAACACTTAAGCTCCTTTTTATGTTAAATGTAAAACAGGCAATGCCTAGAAAGTTTTCATATCTATCAAAACACACAAGTTGGTAGGCTCCGTCTGGCAGAGGAACAAGAAACTAAGTTAGAAAAAAATATAATATGAATTCAACAGTTAAAATATTAGGCATGAAATTGAGAAATATAATTGCATGTTAAATTGTTAAATGGGTGTCAAGCCATAGAGATAATTATGTTTAATCCAGCGAAAAACTCAAAATTAAATAAGGGTCAAAATTAACTTCAATAAAAGCAAAAATCCAGTAATTCAAAAAAATCATCCTGCACAATGAAAGCAACAGGAGATGGAATCCAGTAAACTGTACCATTCTAAATGATGCCAATGTGAAACAAAAGGTTGTGATGTTCTTTTAGCTGCACTTTCATAAATCAAAATCCATACAGAAACTCATGGTTTAGCCTAATTGTGCTGTTTTGCCAGGAAAACTGATTGAGGAAAGTGTAAATGGGATTAATAACTTCTTTTACAATTTCTTTTACATTCCCCTCAAACTTTCCAGTGCAGGAGAGCATTCTATTTGTGTGATGGCTTCCTGTCTAAAACGTCTATACCTACATAAAACATCTGGATCGTGACCAACAAAAAAAATCCAAGACTACCGCTGAGCTATTGAATGAAAATTTTGTTTAAAACGTATGTGAAGTGCGAAGCAAATTCACTGTCCCGCAAACAAAACAATCTGCTATTTACAGCAAGGCCAGGAATTTTCCAGGTTTTGTGCCTACTGGAACTCCCTTAAAATAATAATTAGATTAGACCTCTTAAAATATTTATAATATTGAGACTGTTATAATGGTTTTAAGTCAAATACTGCGGCCAGTACCTAAAACCACTAAGTACTATCATCTCCCTATATCAAATTTAAAGTTAATATTGGATGAGATCCTTCAATCTATGAGGAACCAAATAAGATAGACAGTGAATAACCTCCTTTCATTTGTACCATTTCCTATCTCCGATATCTGATTTAAGTTCTTTTAACTTTCTGAAAGGCAGTTTCATAGAAACTTAAGAACTGCATCTTTAGATTACACCACATATACACAGTGTGATAATACATTAGTCACTGCTTAGCAGACAAGCAGTTTGGACAAATATTGTTCCACACTGTACAAATTCTGCAAAGTGATAATGAAGCTTATAGGTTATTTTCAATGCATACAAACAGAATGATCTGCAATCCTGAAACCAAATCATATCTCTGCTCTTAAAACTTATGCATTGCACGATTTATATTCATGCTAATATCCTAATATTTACAAGTGTTGATTGAGTGTGGGTTTATATTAAATTAATCTACTGTACCTTACTAAAATGTATAAAGAAAGGTTACTCCTTTTCACTTTAACATACTGTACTTTTAAAATAGCATCTTTAGGTTCTAGAAGGGTATTATTTCCAATCACTACCCTTTTGAGATAGAACTAGAAAGCAAAAAGTCAGTAAATCACAGGAAATTAAATATAATTATTTGCTAAAGATGTTTCTAAAGTGTACATTATGACATGTGAATGTAGACATTTATATTATGTGCACTTACATTTATACTGTATATATACATATTGAACTCACCAGTGATTTTTTTTAATCATCAGTAATGTCATAAACAAGTAGATGAAAAACATCTACTGTCTATACACATTGGTGGAGATGAAATGCCTGTTCCGTACAGTACATGTATGTTTATAAACATATTGTTAAGAGGGCAGTAGGCTTGTCTGAACCACAATCTCCAGAATGCTGTGAGGATTGATCTACTACTCTCGATCCCGTGATGAGCCTAGAGAAAATAACAGATAAAATGATCATCAACAATCAGGAAGCAAAAGCTTCCAAATGCTGGTTGAATATGCCTTCTGGGGGGGGGGTAAAGGGTAAATTCATGATAGGGAGAAGCCTTAACTGTGTCAGAATGAGCGTTGGCTGAGAACTTAACCCACAGACAGCAGCTTATCTGCATCACTGTGAATAATAAGGGACTGTGAAGAAGACTGTTATAAGCACAAAAAAGAACTTAGGCTTTTGTTTTGTGTTGTCCTCACACTGTTAATAAAAGATCACTGTTTTCTACCTTCCAGCTGTATTTGTGTCTGTTTTTCTGGGCCCTCCTATTTTAAAGATCCTGTTACACAGCACCCAAATTCTTGGGTGTGTCAAAATATACTGGATAGTAATATATTACACAGAAACGATTTAAGGTTAATTCCACACTGAAAAGTGAAAAGAGGAAAACATTTTCTGCTGCGGTGTCTTCTTC
Organism: Atractosteus spatula; assembly: GCF_055471065.1. NCBI lineage: Eukaryota > Metazoa > Chordata > Actinopteri > Semionotiformes > Lepisosteidae > Atractosteus > Atractosteus spatula. The sequence goes on from NC_142714.1 coordinate 17,518,200, forward strand.
AGGTATGCTGCATATATATTTGGACTACATACAAGATGTTTCTAAAAACAAAATATTTATACCCACAAAAACTGTCAAATGAAAACAATTTTGCTCCCGTACAAAGGGAATATTTGTATGGTCTTTTAATTAGCATCACACAAATAATTTATCACTGTGAATTTTGAAGGATGTCAAATAATTAAAATGCAACAAAGGGGCTGTGAGGGTCAGGTATAGGTGGCAAGTTTAGCCACAGTAACCACCTTTTATTTATAAGGGCTGTTTCAAGCTGATATATGACTTAGAAGTAAGAGAGTTGGCGCAAGAAGTGTTCAGTTTCAAGTCTGCGGGTTAAGCGCCCAGCCAGTACTCATTCTGATGTGACCGTGGTTGAACACAGTTAAGGCTTTTTAACCACAGATCTACACTGTTTAGCACTTTTACACTCTTTGGTGTGGAACTGTCATTAACCATTTCAAATTTTGTTTGCAGCTCACGACAGAACTTGGCAGAGAACTGCATGTATCACACTGCAATAAATTCCACTTATGCTGCCACAGGCATTCCTTCTAGTTTTCCCTGAAGCAAAACATTTTGTTTACTGTTATCTGACATTACCATGCCAAGACTTACTTGTCAAAGCAGAAGTCTGGCTCTATCATTATTATGTGTCCCAGGAGTCCAAAACTACAATTTCCAGAAAAATGCACATGCAAATATTGACTCATATTGAAACTAGCAACAGCCAGAATAATATTCTTCCAGGGTAATATAAAGTGGGCCTCAACTACAGAGGTCTTTTGAATTGGCATACAAATTGTCCATTATTTAGTGAATGGAAGCAGTCCAAAAACTGGCCATTTCAGCAAACCTCTGAAACTGCTATTACCGAAAAGGGAGCACATACTGTAGATGTACTCAGGCTACATAGAAAACCTAAATTATCTTTTGGCATGGCAAACAACCTGAAGAGAAAAGGACTGAGCAAGAAACAGTATAAAAGGCAGCTGGGATACTCTGTTCATGAATTACAATTTAGTTGTTCAGACTCACTATTGTGGCTTCATGAGTATGTGACAGACAGGAATAAATAATTTATATCTTGCAGTTTATGCTGTGGTATAACATACAATTCATTAAACATATTGTGAGAGATAATGTAGACACGAAAGTCTCTCACAATTATTGGGCCATGTTGCAGCTTTCCGCAGACACATGCTGGAAGGAGACCTTGTTCCTCTGAAAAAGAGAACTTTGGTCTATTGCTTATGACAAATATTTAGACTAGACAGATATAAACTAAAATCTTATTCTTAGGAGAAACAAAAAACAATCTACCCAATATTTCACTGCAGGACTTTCCTGTTTACATCCTATTTTGGTCTTTAAAATTAAGTCTTGCATTAAAAGAGCAGGCAAAGTAACAACAATAATTCATTAAGGCCTTCAGCTTATATCAGCACTTAAGTCTTTTCTTTGTATAGCATGTGTTCTTTAATGAAATACTTTAGTTAGTGAAAACTTTAATCTGACCTGTTTAGAAAATGCATCTTAAAAGGTTAAACTACTGGAAAATAATTCAATTTACTGACACAGCAACTGTCGACAAAGACACAGCTGTGTTCTTTTGCAACTCCTCTTAGGGAAAGACTTGGAGCAATGCCTAAAGCTTCAATAACTTGAAAATTTAAAAACTGGATTTGATAAAGATATTCTGACAATGCATTTTCAGTTCCAATATGACTGTGATTAACCTGTTAAATGTATTCGATGAACACAAACATCCAATCAGACTTATAGTATAACCCCTAATGATGTTTTAACTCCAATAAAGAAAAATATAGGACAGGGATATAAAGATAGAACATTCAAACCAAGTAATTTTAAGACACTCAAGCAGAGAGAAACATCTATCAATTCAGTAACCGATGAGCCTATTACTATCATAAAGACAATTACACCTCTTCTGTGTGTAAAGAAATTAGACCATGTTAGTTCCAAAAGAATCTTAGCTGCAATGTAAGCCACTTCCTATAAAACCACAAAGCATGTAGACTGGCTAGAGCTGAAATCATCTCTAAATACCACTCGAGCTATGATTAGGAGTTACTTCTGAAACCATTTCCTGTCACATTTTGAAGTTCCTTTTACCCTTTATCGAGGAAAACGTGAATGTTTTTAATTTACGGGTCCAGAAAAGAACACCAAAATGAAACATCATTAGAAAAAAAAAACAGCAACACATGGAGTTAATAGAACACAGTAGTCCAATGACATCATTGTCACATAATTGACCTCCATTTTTTTTCTTATGTATTAAGTGCCAAACTTGTTTGAAGCATTTGTGTGTCATTTATCATTTGTTATAGCATTTGAAGAACATTTCTGCTTCCAGACTGGCATACCATTCATCATAATTCTCCACTCAACTAATCATCATTTTCGAAACATATAATTCTGTATCACCCGAGCTTATGTTGTCTCTTTTGAAAAGATAAAGGAACAAGCTGGTTTTAGCAGTTAATTTCAATAGCCTATGGAGCGAAATAAAATATCCAAGGACAACCAATGTGAATTCAAAAAAAGAAAGAGTATTATTGGGTCTGTCTTGTCAAATTGCACAGCATTTATCAAATTTTGTGAATTGCAGTCACTTTAGGTTTTACTGTAAGCTGCTCAATCATAGCCGGTGTCCGTAACAATAGGTTATTTGATGATATCATCCAACTTTGGCTGAAACATGTATTCCCTATAACTGTCCTCATCTGAGAACAGTATTCTCAGTTTGAAACTGAGCTACTACCCACCACACACAAAACAACAGATCTCAAATCAGAACCTCAGCGAGCACTACAAAATAATCACAGCTGGCATACAAAACTACGTCATGATAAACTGCTGAAATTTCCTCAGATTTTGGATGTTATTATCGGCCATAATTTCAATATAAACAAAAAGAACTTAGACTGCATCCTGTTCTGTAGCTGTTGTGCTTCTGGACATAATTTTTGTGTCTTTTTTTCCAATTTTTAACAAACTCAAGCTGTTCTTTATGCTCAGCTGCGTTTTCTTCTATTGTACAAAAGTACTGAGAGGCATTATTGAAAGGCTGTTTATAAACCATTATTAAAGGTGCATTTCATGTTGATTTCATGTTTAACCAGTATAAAATCCTGTTATTCTCTCTTTGTAATTCACTATGGCTGCATTTACTCAGAGAGGTATTTAAAATATCAACCGTTGCTAAATAGGCTTTTCAGAAAAAAAAACACGATTTCCAAGTAAATAAATATGAAAGTCTTTTTGGACTTCCAAGTGGCTCAGAAAATAAGGTTGGGTCCTGTTGTTCAAGCATATTAAACTATGGGGCAGAGAACAACTGGGAGCCTTTAGAAAATGTTTTACAGTACATTGTGTAAGATCAATAATCACACACGGAACCTATTTTCAGCAGCTCTGACAGAGGTGATGGAGGGTCTGCTGACCTGCAGTTCTGAATGTAATACTTTATAATTGATAAGAGGATTATTGGCAATAATTATACATTTTAAACGATGCATTGCTGCCTTGCAGTGCTAGGAGGCCTGGGTTCAATACCTTGGGTGCTACAGTATCTGCGTGGAGATTGCATGTTCTCCCTGCATTTCCTCCAGGTTTCCTCCACTTTCCTTCCACAGTCCAAAGACATGCTGATACATTCATTAGCTTCTGTTATAAATTGGCCCTGTCATGAGTGTGTAAGTGTGTTTATATCTGTGTATGCCCTGGAATGGACTAGTGCCCTACCCAGGGTGTATTCTACCTTATGTCTAGTGCTTCCTAGGACAGGCCCTGGGCCACCGTGACTATGAACTGAATAAGAGGGTATTGAAAGTGTTGTGAAAACAATGAATTGTGAAATGACTTCAATTTAAATTTAAGTTAATTCACAAGTGCTTTCTGAAAACAGGTCCTTCTACTAGAAGATGTTGAATTCCTTTTCTGCGGTCCAATAGGTCTTAGATCAGAGTAACAGTAGGTGAAACTGCAACCAGGGATTCCCAAGGATCTGTGTGCAATTGAGCAAGCTTCCACAGGGCTGAATAGTCAGAAAGCAAGCACATAGAAGGATATGAGTTCCTGACATTGCACATGCTACGATGAAGCAGTGAGATGACTTGATTCACTACAGGTGATTTTTTTTTTAAAAAGTACTACAATTACTTACTAATAAAAATACTGATAAATCTGATTAGTCAATGTAAGAGAATGAATTCCAGATGTGAGGGAGGGATATAGAGGTGTATTTCGCAGAGACAGCACTGTGCAGAAGTATTAATGTAGAAGCACTAATACTAATGCAGAAAAATGCCCCTGTTTTACCTTAACATCAGACCTCTACATTGACACATTCTGACAAATCTGAGGATTTTATTTTACAAAAATTAAGCTACGCTAGCAGAATGGGTTTTACAAGACGCTGGTGTAAAATAGGATCTCTCTGTTCAGATGAGGTAATATAATTGACAGAAAAAAAGTAATGATCCACCTTTCTCTATGACAATGGAATACAAAGGAAAATAATATGGAAATAAGTTGAATAAGAAAGGTATACAATGTGCCAACATTTTAACTTCTAAAAGATGCAATATTGGCTAAGCCTGAGTGACTTCTGAACTAACAATATGATTTTCAGTTACACTTGTTTGTATCGAGGCTGATAAAGTATAATAGTCTTTCATAACTAGAAATTCTTAGGGTCTCATAGATCAGCTGTCCATCACAATCTACTTAATAATCCTGCTGGCCTCTTAATGAGTAATCACTGAAGCTGGCAACTCCTCGATATTGTATATAACTTTGTAATCTCTCCATATATCTGTCTGAAGCTACATCTGACAATAACACCACAACCCACTGTAAGTGTACGTACAAATACTCAGAAATGTAAATCAAAGCAAAGTTTTGAGCCATACCACTTGTGACATTCAGCGCTTTGATCATCCTTCAGGAGAGCTGCTTCTGCTTCTTCTCGACCTATAGGGGAAAGATACAGAAGAGATGAGAAACATTAGAATGTTCTTCACTTTTGTTTTTCAGCTCTAACATTTCTATGATATATAAGAGAGCAGAGGCTATAATCACAACATCAATACACATGTACCTCATAGATTATAAATGCTGAACATATATTGATGCAGGACTTCCTTTCCATAAAAGGCCCTTTGCAAACTAAAAGCAGCTAACATATACTGGATGTACAATTTGTAGTTGACCAGATTTGGAGTGAGATAGTATGTTTAAATTCAATCTGCAAAGCAAAGGCATTCTCCTCAGGTTAAAGGCACTAGATAGGCGGCAGTTCTCTTTTTAAAATGTAGAATCACCATTTATTTTTGCTCAATTCAAATTTGCTCACAGCTATGAACCCAGTGATAGCACAGGGGGAAGAATGAGGAAGGGTAGTCAGACTCCTCTGTCTCTCCACTTTCAACCCACTTGTCTTTTAACACATCACAGGCAACACAGTCTCATAACGAAGTCTGAGTAGTCCCTCACTGACAGTACAGCAGACACGCAGGCATCCTTGAGACTGCAGGGCTGAGAGAGCTCTGGCCTACTAATTTCATTCTAAAGCAAGCAGCACACAGTGGAATCCCCATCACAGACAGATAGTAACATGACACTCTCAAACCCACAATCCTACAGGTGACCCTATACTTGGACAAGCACCTTTACTGCTTGAGCTACTCTGGAGGCCTTTAAACCCTAACCTGGCATGTGACTTAACTAAGAGATGTTTTTCTCTATTTTATTCTTCTCTAAATGTGTTTCTCTTCAATGTACTGTAAATCTTGCCCAGTTTCTTCAATAGTACTTCTTTTTACGTACTCCTTTCAGAATTATTAATCGTTGGCCACTGACCTATGACACTCAGAATTATAGTGGAGTCACATTACAGATAAAGGACCTATTCAACATTTTGTATTGGCTAAGATCAGAGAACAAAACTGTTTGAATTAGGTGACACACCCCAAAAGAAATACCACAGTATGCCTCTGTATGACTTTAAAAGAATACAAAATGATGTGCCTTTGACTTATCCCCGAGTCAGTGAATGAAAAAATATAGTTCCTCTGATAGTAACACATGATCTTCTTTTGTACTTTACAAATTCAAAGCAAAATCCATCTTCTCCAAAGAATTTAATGGGCAGGATTCCACTAATGTAATTATAATTAAATCTGTGTTGCCCATAATAATTTGCAGTTGTATGGAAGATGTGATATTGTTTAGAGAATTTGAGATCACTTAAGGTTAAAACAGAGACATGCACACTGACCAGACTTCGAGTGGAGGGGTCAAAGAAAAGGGTTAAGGTCACTGTGGTAAAAAACACAGAGACTTTCACACAGTAGCTTGAAAAAATAATCCAAATGGTGTGCGAAATAGTACTGAAAAAAAGGGTGGACTGTAATGAAAAGAGATGTAAACATCTTTATAGAAGGGTTAATGAGGAGCAGCTGGTAGAGGTACATGCCGTCTGAAATCAATAATACAGAAGAAAAAACAGCCATGGTTTCCCTCAGGTGGACAAACACACCAACAGGCCTAACCCTTTCAACACCAAAAAACCACACCTGCATAAAACTGCAGATATGAAAAAAAATCAGACACCTCGTTGTTTTTAAATAAAAAAATAAATACAAATCCAAGTGAAAACAAGAATATAACAGGCAAATGAAGAACGGAGAGTGTTCATCATGTGTTCACAGGAAGGATCATTTTGTTCAAAAAAGGAATATTCTTCCTTCCAGTACATCTTGAAAAAACATTTAATGAAAAATGAAAAACAAATTAGTTATGGAAAAATATTTGCACTGTTGTGTTCTAGTCTAGACTGACTAAAGAATAAATGGTATTAAAGGTAAATGACACTTGGGTATGGTAAAACCTGATGACACAGCACCTATATTCAGAAACTCCATTCCCTGGCAACATTCACAACAAGGTCCATTACTCAAGTCAGACAAGCAATGGAAACAGGCAAGTTTCTCCCATTTGCAGTGAGGCAACAACATGCAGGTCTGCCAATGAATAATCTCAATACCATCACCATTTGAACACAACCTTCAAAAGATTCAGCACTATTGGTGGAAGACACATTTAAAAAAAAAATATATGAGCGATGATAATGCCTTTAAGTAGTGCTGGGCGATAATTCGATAATGATAATTATCGCGATATAATTTTCCTCAATATAATTTTAACAAAGTTCGATAAATGTTCGATATATATGTTTATGCTTTGCGCATGATATGCGCATGCGCACAAAATACTGCGCGAGTGTGCGTGCGTGTTGCAGACCGGGCAGCTAACGTGGTGTTGTTTACCCACACGGTGGTGGCTAACAGGATTGTAGTTAGAGTGGAGAAGAGCGACACTGAAGCAAATGTAGTGCTGCCAACGACCAGCTCGAAGGACGATGACATCGTCGACAGAAAAGGTCATTCAACTTTATCACACTGCTGTATTTAAATTTTTTTTATTAAGATATTTATTTTGTAAATTTTACTCATGCATATTTTGACATAAAAAAGACTTGAATACTCTCTACCTCAGATTTGTTTAATGTTTCTACTGTTTGGCAAGTGTTTGTTGTGTTCTTAAAATAAAGAGTTGTTTAATTTACAAATTAACTGTCTGGTTCCTTCAACTTTCACTCAGGAGAAAAAATCTGCCTTTAAACTTGAAAGAAATAATGATTTGACATTTATCGTGATAATTATCGATACCGACTGATATGAAAATTTTTATCGTGATAATGTTTTTGGCCATATTGCCCAGCCCTACCTTTAAGCATGACTGACTCATATCTGGAGCTAAAAGAGAACATTTCCATTCTGTTTACTACCTGGACTACATACAGTACACATAAAATGCACACATTGCCAAAACCGGAAGCTATTCAAACAATTAATCAAACAGAAAAATTGTAACAAAATGAGCAATTGATTTCTGAAATATTATTCACTTCAAAAGTAAACATGGAAAAGGATCATTGGTATTACGAATAAACTTTTTCTGAGATAACATTTATAGAACTTTTGTCTACAACAAATACAAATCCTGAACATTTTTCTCTATTCTTTCCCCAAAATAAAGGTCAAAGAAAACACCTCACCAGGAGATAAAAAGTATCGCCTATTAATAAAAAAATGTTCTCAGGTATTAATAGCCTACACTTATGCCAGCAGCCATATCACCCTGCAACTCACAACTGGCAACCCACTGAAGCTAAGCAGGTGTGAGCCTGGTCAGTACCTGGATGAGAGACCTCCTGGGAAAAACTAAGGTTGCTGCTGGTGTTAGTGGGGCCAGCAGGGGGCGCTCACCCTGTGGTCCATGTGGGTCCTAATGCCCCAGTATAGTGACGAGGACACTATACTGTAAACAGGCGCCGTCCTTCAGATGAGATGTAAAACCGAGGTCCTGACTCTCTGTGGTCATTAAAAATCCCAGGGCGTTTCTCAAAAAAAGTAGGGGTGTAACCCCAGCGTCCTGGCCAAATTTCCCATTGGCCCTTACCAATTTCATGGCCTCCTAATAATCCCCATCTATGAATTGGCTACATTACTCTGCTCTCCTCCCCAGTGAGCGTTCTGGCGTACTATGGCTGCCGTCGCATCATCCAGGTGGATGCTCCACATTGGTGGTGGTGGAGGGGAGTCCTCATTACCTGTAAAGCGCTTTGAGTGGAGTGTCCAGAAAAGTGCTATATAAGTGTAAGCAATTATTAATTATTATTACAAATAAAACATAAAATGTTTACTTGTAAATTATTTTACTTATTTTTGTCTTAAAGCTAGCACATGAGATGTGACTTTTCTTTAATGTCCATAATTCCAAAGCTATTCTTATCTCTGTATGGAAAATAAAAAAATAACAATTCTGTTAGAAAGGCTAGCTGAACTAGAAACACCACATAGGCCCCAAAGGGTCAAAAGCTCTGTTCTGGTTTCTGAGGTAACAAGAACAACTGCAAATCATGAACTGTTCATGATTAATCAAAGTGGAAGAAAACAAGGCCCTTAGCTAGAGGAGGCCTCATCTTACAGAAAACAAGGAAGTCAGTATGCCTCACTAAATCATCAGTTTAACTTTTATCCATGCTGCAAAAGGCATCAATTATAGCTTTCCAAGAATACAAATCAGCCCCTTAGCAGTACTAAATACAAAACTGCTGTAACAGAACATTGGAAAAGGTGGGAATCCTTTCGCACCTATCAAAAACAAGAGAAAAATACAGACTGCAGTGGGGTACAAGTTTGAAGGAATTCCACAACACAGCCAGGAGTCCCTTCAGAACAAAACCAGGTTTGCTGGTTTCTGGACAAGTGCTGGTTGGAGAAGCCCAATCTGTGCTTGATCTCAGTCAGAGCAGGTTTGTGCCATGGTTGATTTTGTGCCAGGCAAGCTGTTGTCCATTTAGTGCACCAGGCCCTGCCCAAGGCGTCTGTTCTTATTCCCACTTCCTCAACTGATGCCAAAAAAAGACTGAAGGAATGGTAACATATTGTTCTGAAACTTTGCTCAACTGCATTGGGAAACTCTTTCATCTTCTAAGACCTGCCCTCGTGAAAGCCTTCATTACACATTTTATCCCATTAGCTATGAGTTAGTTACCATGTTTGTGCTACAGATGTAAAAGCTTTTCTTACAGCTTCACAGACTGCATTGATCACTGACATGAAACAGCTGCATCAATCTCCGTGCACAAGGTATTGGGGGAAAAAAAAGACAGAATGAAGCCCATGCAAAATAAATTGATTACATGGGAATAAAATACAGAATGTTGACAAAATCTGTCCTTAAAACAGGAATATTTACTAGGTGTCACAATTGCAACAGAAAGCAACAGGAAAAAAACCAACAAAATTCTTAAGTCATATCACATAATGATTCTTTCATAAAATTATGCTGATAAACAGAAACGCAAAGTAATCGCAATTGTATTTCACCTATCTTTTTTTAAATGTGATTTACATACCATTTCAATAAAAATGATTATTAATGCTTTTATCAGTCAACCGGTATGAAAATGTAGTATATGTATGACCATGTCATTTATTCATTACTAACTACTTGCAGGATTGCCACCCTTTCCTGAAGCAGAAATTTAATAGAACTCGCCCAGTATTATACTATGAAAATGTCAATTAAAGAAGTAAAAATGATCTAGTAAAGTGGCAAATAAGTGCAGCAAACACTCATCACCATAGGCTCCCCTTAATGTGGATTTTCACAGGGAACCTTTAAGAAATTCTGGGCTAAACCATCCACAATCACTCAGTCTATTACCTGCCTACAGTGTGGTACAGACTTCCCCTTAAAGCAGTTCTCTTTAGCCTTTTCTCTTTTCTCTTTTTTTTCTCAATTCTCTTTTTGCTCAGCATCATTTACACTCTGCCCTTCTAGTTCTCCCCAGTCAGACATTCATCCCCCTAACCTCCACTCTGAATCTGCAAATGTCTTTCCCAGGTTTGACCATTTGTAATGTGGATGTCTCCTGTTGCCTCTACCCACAGGTCTTCACAGCATATAAATCCTTACACTCTGTAGGACTGTCATATAAGACCCCTGTAGGCCCTGGCTTTTACCATTACAGACGTTCTTGTTATAGCTGCCTGGTCTACAATGAGAATACCTCACTTGTTTCGAGTTAAATCAGTTAATGCAGGCATTAGTCTTCTGCATATGAAGTCAAGTTAAAGTTTTACTTTCCTCATCATCCTTATTGACAGCTCGGGGGGACTGAGCTGTCTGTTTTTCATCCATGTCTGCAAAAACTGCCTCCAGAATAGTTGGTGTATTAACCAAATTTCTAGTCAGATGCTGCATTAAAATATTGGGCCATTCAACCTAAATAACCTGCCGAGATGTCCTCTGGCATCAGAATCAACTTATAATTAGTGATTCAAGTGAATGGAGTGCAAAGTCCATTTTGAGTAATCTATCAATTTGCTGTTCTCACTAGAATATAACTTAGAATATAACACTAGAATATAAATGCTGTGATGAAGATATTGATCTCTCAATTCACTGCTGTATCAGGTCCATTTTCCCATGAATATGCATAAGACTAACAGTTTAACGGGTCAAAGTTCTACAGTAAATTAAGTTGATCGAAATTTACAGGAAACCTCTGTCAGTCTGTGATTTACAAACAATATTTTTCATGTGCTTCAACTCTGTAATGTTTCTTTCTGTGCTTGCACCTATATTTAATTCTAAATGCAGGGTGATTTTTTATTAATTTGACTATTCTTAAATGGTTATATGCAAACTTAAGTGCATACTTAAAGTACAGAAATCCTTAAATACTGAACCACGCCTGGCTCGAGAGGCATTCTTGAGGCTTCTAGAACATTCTCAGAAGCCAGAAACTTCTCGGACAGTCTCCATTACTCAATTCAAAATTCATGCATGCGTTTGTTTCTTCAGCCTTACCCACCACATCTCATCCCAGTTCTCTATTTACTCTGCACCCCTGCATCGGACTATGCATGATCACAGTCTTTTGCTGCTTTTAGTTGGCATGTGCGTGTTAAAATCATTATACACACGTAAACACAAATAAGGGAAGACAGCACTGTAAAATCATTAACTTCATTCTTGGCATCGGATTCACCAATCGTCACCATCAACAGAATATAAAGTATGTTCATGTGCATACAATACCCATCACATCTACCTGACTATTACCGTTATCAGTAACTGCAAAGGAATGCACTTCATGCTTGTTTTTAATATAGTCCCTTTTATAATGGAAAACTGCAGCACTGCACTTATTTTCTGTCATGCTCTGTTGTTATGTTTACTTACAAGGCGTATTAGGTATACTCATGGTATATACAGTATATCTAGTGTAGAGGAGACTTTTCACAGTGTATTAGTCTTTCATTATCTGCGGGCAGTTCAGGAATATATTCCCTGGGAATGTGGAGGACTAGATGCATATATACTGTATATATGATTTCATTATTCCACAGAGTTCAGATTTTTTGTATGAAAGGTGCTTTTTTAGAAAATATTTTTTTACCTGAAATGAAAAGTATAGGTTGCATATGCTTTTTAGTCAGGACCTTGTCTCATCCGAAAGACGGAGTCCACTACAGTATAGTGTCCCCGTCACTATACTGGGGCATTAGAACCCGCACAGACCACAGGGTGGGTGGGCCCCACTGGTCCCACTAACACCTCTTCCAGCAGCAACCACAGCTTCCCAGGAGGTCTCCCATCCAGGTACTGACCAGGCTCAGCCCTGCTTAGCTTATGTGGGCTACCACTTGTGAGCTGCAGGCTGCAGCTAATTCCATTAGTTAATTAAATTAATTAAACTGTAAGCTTCCACTTTTCCACTCACAGTCCTGAATATCTGTTGATCAACGATAAAAGCTCACAAAATCTTAATAAGATGTGTAGCACAAACCCTTTTTGACAAAGTAGAAGATCACACGCTATACTGAACTTACTGGCTCTTGCTGTTTGGAAGAAACTGAAATGTTAGGTAAGTTGTCTCTCAATCCCTGGCCAAGGAAGGAGAAAATGAAGTACATCACCTTGTTCAGCGTAGGATTTTCTCTCTTCTTTGTCTTCTGTGATCTCACACATGTCGTTATAGGAACGTGCCAGTCGCCATTGGAATTCTTTACTATCGCCATACTGAGGGGGGAATAGCATACCCAAAGTTAAGAGGATAACATGCTTATAGCTAATAACAGATCTTGACTACAGTAGGTCCTGTCCCAGCAACACCATTACCACCTTCTAGCCTAAATTACCTGGCCTACATCAAGAGTCCCTTTAAATCAAACAATGACGTATTCTCTCATTTCTCGATTTTTTGCAGTGAGACTGCTGCTGTACAGTATAATGAATGGCATGTCCCACCCATTGGAGAAATGCATTACAGTGGTGGAAGAAGTGGGTCCTCACCTATATGTTTAGAGCTCTGAGATAGAAAAGAGCTATATAGTTGCAAGGAAGTTATGTAGAGCTATATTTTCTGTGTTTTACCAATGTAAAGCAGAAATGGAGTGGGAAGGCAACTGAAATAAACATTTTAAGCCACTTCTGCATGAATTTGGTAATTCTCTCAGTCCAATTTTAAGGTGCTGTTTGTATACAGTTCTCAAAGTTTCTTCCCCAAAACGAAATTCTAAATAATCTTTAGGGTTTTTACCTTTTAATATATTTTATTGTAAACTGGTAGAGCTTATCCCTTCTTGCCCATAAAGAAAATTAACTGTAAACTGGTTCCAGGCCCATTCTTACTCTTTTGTGACCACAAGAGTTAATACCAAAGTGCAGCAACTGCTCAAGTGTACGTGCTACTTCAGAAGTGCACCACAGTGGAAATATTTGAACAATGTTAAAATGGGTAAAATGACAGCCACAGACGTTTTAGCTCATATTATGCAACAGCTGTTTCGACTAACTACTGGTTAACAGGATGTGTTCCTAAAATTCAACAATTCTGCAGAATTCATCCAATTATAGCACAGTGTTCCCTGCCATGCTTGTATCAGGGTCTTGGCATTTCCTTCCTCTCGATGTGTGAAATATTGCTTCCTTCAAAGAATTTTTAATTTAAGATAAAAGCTCTTCAAAGCTTTCGATTACATGTTTTTATCATTTTGAGTCCCTTGCTGTTGTCTTGTTACAATTGCCTGATGGTAACCTCAGTAATGCTGCCAAACTGAGAATGTTGTAAACTAGGAAATTCTATAAATGTTTTTTTATCTACCCATTAGCAAACGTTCACTTTTAAAACAGCCATTATATATACTTAAATATATATAAATTTCGATCCAATGTTAAACTTGTTGTTTTGTCTCACTCTAAATTGTTTCTTATCAATCACATTACAAAGGCTGGATTGAACAATCTTATATATAAAGCTCAATGTGTATGTCTGTCCTGTGTGCATTCTGATACTGCTCATCCAATTAGTACCAATCTGGCACTTAGATGATGAAGGACAGAAGGGTATAAAATATATATTTTATGGATTCCTGTAGCACATGTACACAGTGTATAAAATATGACCCAATTCAAAATTTGAATTTTTCCTATTTTGAATGTCAATCAAATAGCAGCATAGGTATATTCCAATAATGCTTTTTTAAAAATAATCTACATTAGTAGCCTTACTATTGTTATTGTTTACCTAATCAGCACCACATTTGGAACACAGGTGCAGAATTATGACAAAAGAGTTTTAGAATTAAATTGTGAATCTGTGCCTGTCAACGTGGCAGCATTGTTTTATGCATTTTTGTGCAAAGTCTAACATTTATGGTTATATAGTTATTCTAACTCCCAGAAAATGTGGCACACAGAAACAGGCTAGCTTGTTCATTTCCTTCCCTGGGTAAAGCCAGGTACCACAGCTAGTAACTTTTGTGTGTGACAGGACAAAAAAAACACTAATTAGAAGTACACAGTCTTTGTTTACATGGCTTGGGTACAAAGTAACAATTACAGATACATATCGACATTTTAGAGCCAGAATATAGCCATGCCAATTTGAGCCAGTATTTCTGACAGAGGGAGAAAGCTGGCGTTTCTTTGACGGGATCAATGATTTGGCTTAAGCTGAAAAAAGCTTTATAACGCTCTACACTGAATATTGATGCTGAAGTCTGAACTCCACCCACAGCTTTGATCTACTTCCACATACGGTTGGGGGTACAAGAGCACAACAGCTTCAACATACTTCCACATGAAGTTGTGGGATTGTAACCTGCCATGCAGGGTTACTAAAGATATCGTGCCAAAGGATCTTCATGTACAGTGGTGTGAAAAAGTGTTTGCCCCCTTCCTGATTTCTTATTTTTTTGCATGTTTGTCACACTGAAATGTTTCAGATCATCAAACAAATTGAAATATTAGACAAAGATAACACAAGTAAACACAAAATGCAGTTTTTATTATTAAGGGAAAAAAAATCCAAACCTACATGGCCCTGTGTGAAAAAGTGATTGCCCCCCCTGTTAAAACATAAATCAACTGTGGTTTATCACATCTTTGGAAAGCTGAGTTCAATTTCTCTAGCCACACCCAGGCCCGATTACTGCCACACCTGTTCTCAATCAAGAAATCACTTAAATAGGACCTGCCTGACAAAGTGAAGTAGACCAAAAGATCCTCAAAAGCTAGACATCATGCTGCGATCCAAACAAATTCAGGAACAAATGAGAAACAGAGTAATTGAGATTTATCAGTCTGGAAAAGGTTACAAAGCCATTTCTAAAGCTTTGGGACTCCAGCGAACCACAGTGAGAGCCATTATCCACAAATGGCGAAAACATGGAACAGTGGTGAACCTTCCCAGGAGTAGCTGGCCGACCAAAATTACCCCAAGAGCGCAGCGACGACTCATCCAAGAGGTCAGAAAAAACCCCACAACAACATCCAAAGAACTGCAGGCTTCACTTGCCTCAGTTAAGGTCAGTGTTCATGACTCCACCATAAGAAAGAGACCGGGCAAAAATGGCCTGCATGGCAGAGTTCCAAGACGAAAACCACTGCTGAGCAAAAAGAACATAAAGGCTCATCTCAGTTTTCCCAGAAAACATCTTGATGATCCCCAAGACTTTTGGGAAAATACTCTGTGGACTGACGAGACAAAAGTTGAATTTTTTGGAAGGTGTGTGTCCCATTACATCTGGCGTAAATGTAACACAGCATTTCAGAAAAGGAACATCATACCAACAGTAAAATATGGTGGTGGTAGTGTGATGGTCTGGGGCTGTTTTGCTGGTTCAGGACCTGGAAGACTTGCTGTGGTAAATGGAACCATGAATTCTGCTGTCTACCAAAAAAATCCTGAAGGAGAATGTCAGGCCATCTGTTTGTGACCTCAAGCTGAAGTGCACTTGGGTTCTGCAGCAGGACAATGATCCAAAACACACCAGCAAGTCCACCTCTGAATGGCTTAAGAAAAACAAAATGAAGACTTTGGAGTGGCCTAGTCAAAGTCCTGACCTGAATCCGATTGAGATGTTGTGGCATGACCTTAAAAAAGCGGTTAAGGCTCGAAAACCCTCCAATGTGTCCGAATTACAACAATTCTGCAAAGATGAGCGGGCCAAAATTCCTCCACAGCGCTGTAAAAGACTCCTTGCCAGTTATCGCAAACGCTTGATTGCAGTTGTTGCTGCTAAGGGTGGCCCAACCAGTTAATCACAATATTTCAATCACTTTTTCACACAGGGCCATGTAGGTTTGGATTTTTTTTCCCTTAATAATAAAAACCTCCATTTAAAAACTGCATTTTGTGTTTACTTGTGTCTAATATTTCAATTTGTTTGATGATCTGAAACATTTCAGTGTGACAAACATGCAAAAAAATAAGAAATCAGGAAGGGGGCAAACACCTTTTCACACCACTGTATGGTTGAGGAAGCAAGATTTTTGGCCATTTGGATTTGTCAAGTAGAGTTGATTTAACTGCTCCTGACACTACGCACATTGAGGTATTGAGTTGGAGGTTAAAAGGTTTGGTGTGTCTCCTACAAGATCACATGAGCACAATGTATTCTGCTGCAGTATGTAATTGGTTGGGAGGGTCTGTGGATAGAAGCCCCATGATGTCCAGGCAGCTTTCTTTAACCCAAGACAAGAATTTTCCATTATGTTAAAACATGCCTTTTCTTGGGGTACAGACAACAACATGGTAGCTTTATTATTACTCAACAGGCGTTAAACTGATACATTTCTGCAAATTAAAGTCATTCCATTATTTCTCAATCAATACCATCAACATTGTCTTGTTAGATAAGAACAGCAGTCTAAAGACAACTAGACCTAGCCCAGAACAAACCCTTATCAAACATCTGTGGAGTAAAACTGTGTGAATGGGTGACCAGGGTCCAGTATACCCAGTAGCTAGGGACCAGCTACATCAGGCAGGGTACAGCAACTACATTAATGACACTTTTAGTTTTAATCTTCATAGTTTATCAAATGTTACTTTAAATAGAATCTTTCGTGAAATCATGCTCCATGACGTGATGCACACAAAAAACATGTAAATAGGATACAAATTAATTAGTCCTTTTTATGCATTAAAAATATAAAAAGTAGATTACATCTGTAAAATAATTAGGAAACTTATTTCCTTGGATCAACTGCATATGGCTGTCATGACTACCACTGGAGGACAAAATAACCCATAGTTCGATTCTAGAGCAGTAACAGTACTTGAACACATTATAGCAATCTTTAACAGCTGCATTCGTGTAACTATGCTAATACATTATTTTAAATTATCTGCCAACAGAAAATTTGATGTTTGCATTTAAGCTAGTAGGTATCATGACATACAGCCTGCATCATTTCCAGAAAGGTACATATGGCACCTTTTCAAATGTATTGTGTGCTTTGTTTTTGGAATTGTGCATATTATTTCTAGTCCCAGCACTGCTGCTGCCCAGCACAGGGAGCCCTGCGATCAATTCAGGACCTGAGGTGCTTTCTGCATGGAGTTTGTATGTTCTCCCATTGTTCATGTGGGTTTCCTCTGGTTACTCCGGTTTCCTCCCACAATCCAAAGACATGCTGGTAGGTTATTTGGCTTCTTGGAAAACTGGGTTTCATGTGAGTATGTCTGTGTTTGCATCTGTGTGTGCCCTGCAGTAGACTGGTGTCCATCCTAGGCTCAGGCTCCCCCGCGAGCCTCTACTGAATAAAGTGGATAGAAAATGGATGTATGGATTGATGTCTAGTACTTAAAGCAGTTGTATTAAATATGCCAGGAGTCAGTTTATCTTCATGGCCAAAACTCAATTCACTTCTGTACATTTCTTGCTGTTATACCTGTTGTCACTCTAGTATGCACCTACCAGGGGCTTGTTTGTGAGCAGCAGGTGAAAGCCTTCAGCCTTCTCCTCCTTTGCTCCAGAGTGCAGCCTGTCACTCTGCGCCAGCAGGGGGGATAGCTCATCACTGGGCAGCTCGAAGTCAAGCTGGGAGGAAGGCTCATTGTCATCCAGGCAGAGCGAGTCTCGTCGAAGCGTCCTCACCGTTGCGCAACTCTCATCTTCCTCATCTGTGTCCTTGTCCGTTTCCCCATTGTAATCGGACTCGGCGTTAGCAGTTGTGTACCTGAAAAGTCAAGAAAAGAGAAACCTTTACTGCTCATGAAAACATTTTGAATATGTGAATGATAACAGAGCCCAGGGATGGACTGCTGCTTGCCAGGATAGGCTCCAGCTCCTCCACGACCCCGAATGGATAAGGTGGATAGAAAACAGATGGAAGGATGGATGGGTGACATATTGAAGCTTTGTTAAAGCTAAAATATTTTAACTTTGTTTATAAATAACTCATAATAATACTGCTTTTCTACAAATTTATCATCAATCCCTCGTCTGAAAATACTTAAGCCCTAAAAAGATTTATTTATTTTATAAATCTTCATAATATATTATTAACTACTAAATACAAATTTCTCATGGATCTTTGAGACCAACAGAGTCTAAAAGCAGGATCGATTGGATAAGAGTTCCTTACTTAATTTTGGCATTAATGCAGGACTTAGATTACAGTCCATTACATTACCACAAGAAAGATATTTTGTTTTGTTGTCATCATTTTAGCAAAATATTTCCAAGCACCAATTAAACTGACAAATGTATCTAACTTTATCAACATTTGTCTGAAGTATAAAAATAAATGACCTGACAAGACACGAGCCAGAAAGCAAAAAAATTTAAAAAGAAAGTTTGGGATTGTAAAGGTTATCATGCACACCTTTGGGTGGTTGTGCTTCTCTGACATTTCCTAATTATAATCATCATGTCTTTGATGTCTTATATGTTGAGCGATGGGAAAAAAATACTCCAAAAGAAGAAGACACCCATGTTTTCCCTTTCTGATAAAAGCGTAGTTAAAAGAATAAAAACAATGACAGGCTAAATGGCTCCTAAGTGCCCTGCATTTTTCTGAAGAGATCTCCTGATGAGGTTGGATCTGTGCCGCCTTTAGCTAACTGACCTGAGTTTTCTAAGGCTTTTTTTCCGCCTTTGTTACAAAAAAAACATAACACAAGCGTTATATAACACCCAAAGCTTTTTTTGGCTCACATGTACTCTACTAAACAGCGCACTTCACAAAAATAGCTCCTCTGCACTGTTTCGGAAGGGGATGATCCTGAAGCCTCACTCAAGAGGTTCCAGGGAAAATAACCACTTTCCCATCATTGTTCTGCTTCTTTTCCTCAAAGTCAGGAAGTAGGGAAGTTTTTAACACTTCTAACGTGAAGCATCCCTCTGACGATTGCTTTCCTGATGAGGGCACGGCTAAAACATCGGATGCCGAAACAAGAAAGCCAACGAGGCCTGCGCAGGCAGGGCGCTTCCTTGTGCCAAGGATGGGCAGAGCTGCACAGCCTCCCTGCCTGCCACCCCAGTGCTTCCTCTCCACCACCGCGGGGAAGCACCCAGGTCAGTCCCAGCGGGAGCCCAGGTAAGAGTGAAAGTGCATTTGGACGCTAATAAGATGGAGCGCTGGAGCTGTAACAGGAATTCACACAGGGACCACCGGAAGGTGGGGGCGGCTCAAGAAAGAGGTTCTGAAAGTGTGTTTTGGCAGGAGGGATTCTTAATTTGTTTTCTGCTTTCAGCTCGGTGCCCCTTCGGTTTCCTGTTTTCCTTCCTGGATCGGGTCTCTTCAAATCTGCAGGGACAAATTCTTGAAAAAGAAGCTCCATGGAAACCCTTCTTTCAATCAACAGCGACTTGTCGCTTTGCCCGTTTTTTTTTCCCCCCACTTTATCAAGGCCAACAACCTTTTCAAGTGAGCAAGAACGAATGCAGGCCACGTGACTTATCCATGAAGTTTCTACTCAGAGAACTTGCAATATGGCACAGCCGATATAATTTATTTATGTTTGCATGAGTGTGGAGGATCATTTAAATATGGAAACATCTTTCATATCTCCAACGATTAATAATTGTGATAGTCCATAGGCTGCTTCTACCATAACTTGCTTCCACCACCTTAATTCCGTTTTCTGCAAGATATCATCTTTCCTCAAACTTAAACTTTTAGAAAACAGCATTCTCAATCCGGAGGTGTCGACACATATATGCGTTTTTATCTTAACCTCATTTTCGCCACAGTTTCAATTACTGTTCAAAATGGTTTCCAAAATGATGTTTTGACTGTTCAGGGATCCACACGGGTGACGACACGAGAACTCTGAGATGCATAAAATACAGGCGAGTTCAGAGACCTGTGAAACCTACCCTCCCTCACTTTCCCCATCGTACACACTGGCTGGGCCTGCACTAGCTGAAAAGTAGATGGAGCTGGAGCTCATAGAGTCAGTGCGCTCCCTAGGCAGGAAGATTCTCCGTTTGCGTGCTGCCTTCTGACTCTCCTCCACACTGCATCTGCAAAACAAAGTGAAACAGAGACATAAGAAGGCTTCAAATTCTGTCACATACTGTTATTGATCTTCATGCATTAATCTATTGCTCTCAATACTGTGGATCACTCAATCATTTCAAAAAGGTTGTGTAATATCTGTCTTGATACAGTCTCACTTGTATGGTCTAGCAACTATTTCCAAAACCATATACAATGTGTAAAACCTGACAGATATACTTCACAACCACATCCAGTTACAAAGGGAGTCCTGCAAGTTTCTAGTTTGAGTCCTACTGCTTTCTCCATTTATATTAATATGGTACAGGCAATAGGCGATCTTTACTTTTCGACTGATTATGCCATTTAAGCACACTTAGAGACCTCATAAGCAAATTTACAGACTCAAAATTGGGAAAACACCTCTCTAATTTATTGCAGTTCTCAGTTACATCTTTCAATTTAAAATGTAGTACCTTCAACAAATTTAACTATCTAAGAAGAACAATATTTTTTAAACTTTTTTTCAATTTGCCATATATCATTCCTAATGAAGGGAATAATTTACAGAGTAAGCTGAAGGCATCTGCCATTGTATTCTAGGGGTCTTTTAGTTGTATAGTTAAAGCATTTCTGCCTGATCCTAACTAATAAATCCATATCCTGTTATGTTATGCCTTTTACATTTTACTGATTGCTCTTTTCTTTCTTTCACTGCTATGTTTCTGTACTAATGCTATATAAGCCTAAAATGGATTATTTTAAAGGAGAAATTGTGTAAATTGACCTTTCTGGTTAAACAAACGATTAAGTAAAAAAAAATACATTGTGCAGGAAAGAAGACCCTTTGCTCATTCCTTCATTTTTGTGCTTCTGCTTCCTCAGAAGGCATTCATGCCAGTTACAGTTCCATTCATACAAGCATTTCTCTCCTCACTTCACATCCTGGACGATCTGGTCAGCGATCCCCTGCAGACCGTTCCTCAGGTCAGCCACTTCAGCCCGCAGCTCAGCCACACAGTGGAGCACTGCATCCAGCCGGCTCCACAGCTCCCCCTGCTGTTCAGGCAACACACCCCGGTCTGGCTCCAAAGACAGTGTTCCAAGTGAAGACCCTGTACATGGGCAGATTGATTAAGATAGAGTTCAACCCAAGTTTCTGATACAGCGCTATTCAATCAAAGTAGGCTTGACAGCAATAACAGCTAAAACTATGGTCAGCCTATGACAGTTTCATGGCTTGTGTTTAATTTCTTAAACTGATGTACATGTTCCTTCAGTAACACAGAAGCATCAATACACCACTTAAAACAGAGAAGGTTTATATAAAAGCAAGAGAATGACTGCAAACACATATTATGTTTAAAAAATCATAATAGCATGAAATTTAGCAAAAGGTCAGTCTGAAGAAAGATAGAAAGAATCTGTGGGAATCAAGGCTGACATTCACAATACTATAAAGCCTGCCAAAATAAAGGAAACACCAATACAACTTGTTATTAGGATAGTGTGCTACCATGGGCCACCAGAACAGCTTCAATGTGCCTTGGCATAGATTCTACAAGTGTCTAGAATTTTGTTGTAGGGACAACATTCTTCCATTAAAAACATTCCATCATCTGAGGTTTTGTTGATGGTGGTGGAAAACGCCGTCTCAGACACCACTCCAGAATCTCCTATGAGTGTGCCACTGGGTTGAGACCTCCTGACTGGGACAGCCATGAGATATGGTTTAAATCGTTTCCATGCTCATCAAACCATTCAGTCACCACTGGTGCCCTGTGCAGGGGGGCACTGTCATCCTGGAAGATTCTACTCCCATCAGGATGACAATTGTGATCACTCAAAATGGCCTTGCCCTGCAAGCAGTCAATGCACCATAAGAAACAAGCACTTGAGCCTATAGGCTTCACTTGGCAAGCATCACACAGGTACTTATCTGCTTGTTGAGAACAGGGCAAAGGGTGACTCATTTGACCATATGACTTTTTTCCACTGCTCAATAGACCACTACTAGTGTTCTTACACCACTTTACTTGCAAAAGTACATTTTTAGCTATAATACAAGGTTTATACACTGCAACCCAACCATGGTATCCCTCTCTGTGAGGTCGACAGACTTAATTAACTCAGGAACCACACCTGTCTAAAGCTGCTTTCAATATACAGTACACTCATTTGCTCAAGCGTTTCCTTTATGTTTGCAGCTAACTGAAATATATTCTGCATGTGATTTACCTCTGATATCCAGGGCTTGTGTAGTGCTGTGAACTCCAGTCGGCCCATCCGTCCTGTGCAACACGTGTGTTGAGTTGTTCTCCAGTCTTAGCGTTCGTACCTTCCTTTTTTTCCTCTCGTTGTATATAAAGTAAATAATCAATCCAGCTCCTGCGGTAGCTCCCAAGCTCAGTGCAACCAAGGTATTTATTCCTAGTTTGCCCATTACAGAAAGAAGTCCTATATACTGTATATAAAAGCAAAGTACACCAAATGGTTCTAATTCATGACAGGTCCCAAATTAACGTTTGTTCTCCACTAGATGCAATGCTAAAATATATCGGAAAACAAAAATATCAAGTTAAGAGTGTCGTTTAGGAATAACTAGAAATATATTATTTTTAAAAATAAAACTTGTAAAATAAAAAAAACATATGAATGAAGCCCCATGTAATTTATTTAGAAAGTGTCCGCGCTTTTACTTTCTAAACGCGCTTTAAAATATGGCAGTTTCAGTGTTTCTCCTTGAATTGCACGAATACACCACGCTTTCTCCCCTCAAGCCGGTTATCTGCGTTGTACTATACTACAGCCGCTGTCATCACGTTTACTTACGCTAGAAAGCCCAGAATCGCACGTTTTTCTTCGTTTCTGTCTAAGTAAAGATTATTATTTAATGTTTTATTAGCTGATATGATAATATCAGTTTCTATTTAGTATATGTGCTCACTATTTCTGTTTCGTTTTTTAGCATGCCGGGGGAATTAATGGGAAAAAAACTCTAGTGTTACACCAAAACTCTTCCGTCTTGCAACCAGAAACTATACATGTTTATACCTCGCCCCCGCCGTAAGGTTAAAGTGACAGTAACCATTACGGACACAGGGTGACGAACATACAGTAACAAAGGTCGCAAACGAGAGATTGCCATTCAGACCGCAGCTCTCAGTTGGTTGCAAGAGTAGATTAAATCATTTCAAATTTACTAATAATACAAATCATATTATAGCAAAGCTGAATTATTTATAGTAGGAAATAGAACGTTTGAAAGGTAAAAAAACAATAGAATGCTAATACTGTATGTTACTGTATACAGTACATTTTTCACGCCATGTGTTTAATTTCTTACATTGATGTATTTGACTCGTCTGAGGAGCATTATAAACCATTTTAATTTCCGAATTTATTACATAAGTCAAATTGTTGTAATTTACTCTTTTAAGGAACAAGTAATAGGTATATTACATGCTAAAAAGAGATGAGAGAAAACACAACGTTTTGGCTGTGAAGCCTTTGTGTAAGCTGCTCTCTCCTGGTGAGCATCACCTCAAAGCAATTTACAAAAAATCACAATGCTGTTACAATGGAATAGTACATACATACAATATCTGCTGAGAATTACTCTCCCACACTTTTTCAGAAATTTTATTAATTATGCGATTTCTCACAATATGTTTTTTTAAATGTATAAAGATTGAAAACTGCTTACTCATTTGAGTCTAGTCATTATTCTTTTTCCACTGAGCCTTCGAAAGATACATGGAGAAGATATTTCTGTTGTATATTGACAGTTATTTTCAAAATGGAAAGATTTTTTATTGTTTATGAGCCTGAAATGACAAAGAGCTCTGAGGATATTAAAGACAGTATCTCAGTGTTGCTGTTTTCAGGGAAAAGGACATGAAGGTGATATTAATCGCAAGGCTTTTATTTTCACCTTCATATTTTTATTGTCAGAGCTTGCGCACTGCCTGTCTACTCCACTTGGCATTTTTATGAGTTTCCCTTTTCAGATCAGATCTTTTCATTTTACTGTGTGCATAATCCACATAAGTCTTCTTTGACTTAACCATTCTATTTTTAACTAAATTAAAGTATTTCAAAATTAGAACTTGTGTAAAACAAATGTGGATGGATACCCAACTGAAATATTTATTACATACTATTTATTGAAATTTATTAGATTATGTATTGGTGATTCATAATTATTGTAACATCATCCCTTTTCAGAGTGTAGCACATTTTTAACAGATAAAAGCAAATGTTCTCCAAATGGCGAGTAATATATTTTGATTAAAATCAGAGCATGTTTATTTTTCTCTTGCCCTAAAAATGAAACAACCTCAAAGCAGTTCTTCCAACTTAAAACAAATACACATTGATTGATTGATTGATTGATTGATTGATTGAGAAGAATCAGCTCTACTATGATTAAAAGTAAAGACAGAACTCATACATACAAGACCTCTTGACATCTTTTGAGGCTTTACTGTATTTTTGCTTGAATTTTTTATCATGGGAACATACTCATGTAAAAGAAGACATCAAGAAATATAATTACAAGTACACAACAAAGGGCATAGAAAGATAGATTATATGTGGGGAATACCCTTAAAGCACTCTCAAAACCTGAGGGATTATAGAAAAAATTAAGACCACTTCTTGGAACTGAACTCTAGTCTTTCAAAACATCCATTTTTGTTGGGAATTAAAACAGACAAGTCTGCCTTTGGACAAAAATGAAGTATTACCAGAAGATTTCAGTAAAGGGACACCATAGAATCATGTTTCTCAATTAAACTGAAAAGTATTATGGGACACCAGGATTTGAGGTTATACATATTGACAGCCTTAAGTAATTACATTTTTGAAGGATAGTTCAAGTTTTCGCAGTTGAAAGACACAAAATTAGAGCGCGGTAAGAAATTCTCAACATGTGCCCCTTTAGGAAAATTCACCATTGTTCTATGTCCGTGTTTGAGAATAAAACCACAATGGATATTATGCGACTTTTCCAAACCACAGGATTAAAAGGGAAACCTGAGCCGAACACAGGAAAACCATAAGAGGTGGCAAATCATCCAACCGCCGTGCACTCAGGGAAGACCGGGTCTGATTGCAACATTTTCAGAAAATTCTTGAGATAACTCTTTCATCTGTTTTCCTGTATGAAAAATAAACTTGTCTGAGTAGCTAAATCTCTGATGGACCCCCCTGCTATATTGATATGTACATATGTGCCGTGGAATTTTATTGCCACTTGTTTTTCTCTGTTTCAATGGTACGTAAATGCTTGTGTTTGATCAATCTACAGTATATACAGTACAGCATATATATATATTACAGAGCACTGTAGAATTATTCAGACCATTCCTATGGTATCCCATTTGGTTAAAGTACAAAATAAGTCATACACGTTCTTTTCAATATAATACTTTCTTACATCCATGAGTCTTTTTGGGTAAGTCTCTATCTACTTTTCAAAACGGCTTAGTACAATTTTTGTCCATTCGTCTTGACAGATTTGCTCGGGCTCTCTCAAGTTGTTTGGGGACCACTTAATGGACAGTAGTTTTCAAGTCTCTTAACAAATTCTCAATAAAATTCGAACCTGGACTTTGACTGTGTCACTCAAGAACATTCACTTTCATATTCATAAGCCACTGCAAAGTAGCTTTGAGCTTGTACTTTGGATCATTCTACTGAAAGGTCCATTTTTGTCCTAGTTTTAGGACTGAAGCAGATTTTCCTCTAACATATACCTGTACTTTGCCCATCCATACTTTTCCTTCAATCGTAATAAGCTTTGAAGTCACTACTAGGGTTAACCTTTCCCATAGGGATGGTGGTGATGATATGCTCTGCTGGCTTTTGCCGATTTAATACACCAAAAAGTACCAATTGTGTCTTGTCTGACCACAAATCCTTTGTTTGCAGTATCACACACCTACTGATGCAAACTACAGTGGGATCTGAGAATTTATCTTGGACGTTATTTATTTTTCATTTTGACTTTTGCTTAATATGAGGAGCGGGGTATGTACAGTACGTAACAGACGTTAATTTCTACTTGTAAGTGTCACGACGGCAAGCTCAAAGGCAACAAAATGTGAAGACGATGCAGGAGCTGAAGACTTTTGCAAGACATTATATTAGCGGCATAATAAAAAGAAAGTATAATATATGGTGGTTTTATTATTAATATTTATTAAATAAGTATTTATTGGAATTTCAGTGTGCTGGACCTAATGGAGAGTACAACTCTCCATTACACATCTAAAGACTTAGTCTGCTTGGAGGAAAAAAAAATGCTTTGCTTTCTCCATACAGATTTTAGTGCCCTTGGCACAGAAGTGTTTATTTGCCCTATGATTGGTCCGTTGCAATGGGTGTTTCCGCATTCTGCTCTGAGCTGTCAGTGTAGGAAAGCTGTTGTGGAAGAGAGCTGCTTGCTTCATTAACCGGTTAGAGCTGCACTCGCCAAATAATCCTCAGGGGACGATTTGGAGACAACTGCGAAAGGGGGTAGAACGCCAAGTCCGAGGATGCCTTACGTGCTCATCAGCACACAGATTCGACTGGTTTGTAACATGCATCGGTTGCTCTGAGAACTAGCTTGAGTTTAGCGTCGCACAGTGATTACCATTTCAGACTGGATAAGCTTTTGCTAACAAGACTTAAAAACGATAATGTCTTCTTCCCCGCCCCCAATGTTTGTTAGGTGCTAAGAAATGCTGGTAACTTTATCAAAACACAACAATCCTGAAAATCCAGTGGTACCGAAAGGATCTTAAAAATGAATTATGTGTCCTATAGACTCACCTCTGTGATATTCCGGTGTGGATGAAAAAAAATATAGTGTAGAAAGCGAAATGCACTGAGCAAACATTGCGTAAAGTGTTATAGTTTGTACTGCAAATTGTTAGACGTTTTGTAATAGATAGGGTTTATCCAGTGTATTCTGTATTGGATCTAAATTTAATGGGTTGTCTGTAAATCTCGTTGGGGGGGGGGGGGCGTTTTAATAAATGTGAAACAGACATTTTAAGGTTTACAAAAAAGCCCATCCTAAAAACTAGAAGCAGACGTGTTTGGTTTGCGATTCCAATACTGTAATTTACCATTGAGTTCATTCTTCCGCTTCTTGCCCGCGAATTCTCTGGAATTCACAAATTGGCGAAGTGTGTAAATGTGGATACATTATCTTGTGAATTGTTGTTGATGGATGCAGTTAGTTTTATAAGCGTTAATGTTATATACTGTACCCGTTTTCAAACGTATCTGTGTTGAGACTTCTTAAACTATTACCAGTAGACATAATATATCTACAGTATAAACTACAGTATCAACATGAGCTGTATGCATCAAAATATATTGATATTGTTATGCGAAAATAACTAACTTGAAAAAATATTTTGAATCATGTAAGATACAAAAACGGATGCTGTTACTTCTACTATTGATTTACAATTTACAAAGGAGATGAATTATCTCGAGCTAAAACTCCAGGAATAGCGTCTTTGGTCGTGAATCTGTTTATCGCGTGAAATATACAGTAGCTGAGGTATACGTCTTCAATTAAGAACTTATTCAAGTTTAAGGTTAAGTGTAGAACATATGGTATATCTCATATTGTTGTTGTTGTTGTTTTCTGTTAGCCAGCAATAAAGCTGCTGTCTCTCTCATATGGGTGTATAATAGTTGCATAACAAAGCAGTAGATGTAGCATTGATTTTAAAATGATTTGTGTCTTTCCTGACTGTTTCTCTTGTGTTTCAGGAAACTGGTCCTACTATGGTTGGGGATGAATACTCAGACCCAACCCTTATGAATTACTTAGGAGCCAGGAAAACGACAATGTTGGGCAACAACTTGTGAGTGATATTATTTTGCTTTAAAAATGCTAAGATTACATGATTGGAGTGGTAAATACTCAATCCATTAATCAAAACTCTTCTTATACAAATGACATACTGCTTATGACATAGGTCTAAATCATTATAAGGATTTTGTACAAGCAATTTGATTGCAGGGCTTTAAAGACCAAAGGTATGGTAGAAATTGCCAGCTTAATTGGACTGTCAGTTCAGGAACATAACTATATGAGAGGAAAAAACAGACAAATTAGTAAGAATATTAGATTATGGGTAGATTATGTAAAAACATTATAAAGCATTATATAGTATGAAATAAAAACATTTATATTTTGGCCTCTTTTTTGAAGATGTTTTGAAGTGTACTGAGGGAGAGTGTCTTCTGGTATTAAACATCAGTTATGTCTGTTAAACATCAACACACCTTTCTTAGAAATCATACATAGGGTAGAGCTGATTAATTGTCCGTACTCAGCTAGATGAACAGAGAAATATACTGACCACATTCTCTTGATAAGGACAAAATTTAATGTTTAGAAGTGGCCTCTCAAGCAGCTTATCCTATGTGTGAGAGTGGCATCAGGCTGGACATACAGTAATTATGTATTCCCTGATTGAGTAATGATGCATTTTAATTTAAATGAACATTAAAGGAGAAGTCTGATCATTAGTTTAATTCATTTAATGTAATTTCTGGCTCAAAGTAACTTGTTTTTATTAGCGGTGTGCTGAATACAAATGTCCGGAATCTACTTTAGTATCTATTTTAACTAGTGCACTTAAATTCAAAGGTGAATACCCTTTTTAACGTATCATTCATGATGGGTATCTGTGTGCATATTACCTTTTTAAAAGTTAGTTAACCTTTTTTACCGCCATGTTTCATCATTGCCCAATTATATATATCAGTGATCAGTTATTATTCAAAACTTTGAAACTCAAACATAAACTGATTGCTTAACCCATCAATATGAGTGGGGTGTTGTGGGGACAACACATCTAATGACAAAATTGTGTAATGCCAGTAAACATTTTCCGTTATGTCTTGTTGCATAACAAGTAATAAATTACACTCATCAGCCAGTGATATAAAATATTAAATCATTTTAGTGCTTTACCCATTTGAAGGTAATTATTACTGTAGTCAGTCTGTTTGTTTGTTTCAAAGACTTCTATAAAACCAGATTGAGGGGAAATATCGACTGTCTGGTAAGTAGATGAAAAAAACAAGAAGCTTTGAATTAAAACCAGAGACACATCAGCACCTAATTGCATTATGTAATAGTGTAACCAGGCAGCCAGAGTTGGTAAATAAAAGGGTTTGTGGGAACATCTGCATCTAGCATTCCTTGCACTGATAGTCCTGTTATCATGATGTGAAATTTTTTTAAAAAATATATAATAAAAAGATCCTTGTTAACTGAAGTACTAGGAAAATAATTGTGAGATATTTTTGAAGCTTATATTCTAAAATTGTTTTTTATTATGAGATGTACAGTAAGTAAAAACAATTCTGAGAACTAATCATTAATTTGCATTTCATAGTTTTGTGTGAGCAGGTAGTATTTAAATCCCTTTGTGTTTTTCTGAAAGGCCTCTTTCTTTAACAGTGTGGGCTTTGCATCATATTCCTTTGCCATTTAGTGTTATCTTTCAAAAACACCTTTCAGAATTACTGCAGAAAAGACACTAAAATCTCCAATTTTAATCTTGGGCTAAACTACAGAGGAGTTAATATCCTGTCTGTCACAGTGTGATTGGTTTTGTCAGACTGTATGTTTTATCAGTGTCTTATCAGAAAGAACATTATACAGTTCACTTCTGTTTTCCACTGTGGTCTGTTTGTTGTCACTCTAACACAGTGTAAAAAATATATATCACTCTGAGGGATAATCGAATGATCTTTGAGCAGACAAAGGGAAAGAAAAACCTTACTCACAAAAATAAAAGCATTACCAGACTTCAAATCCAGCTTGCATTTTGGAAGCAAACCAGTAAAGTTGATAGGTCCCAGACTTAGGAGGTGATGTAATGTTCGATGCACTTAAAGTGTTCTTCACAAATTAATACAGGTGTCCTCCACTGAGGATATTGTATTCAGTATATGCCCATTATATAAAGGAGCTCAGATCTCTGGTACTCTGGTAAAAAATGGACAAATTTTATCTGAAACCGAAAAAAAATTATCCTCAGCATATTGTAAGGCAAGGGACAGGTGCATTGGTTTGGCAATGTCAGTTGCAGCATGAAGTAGAGGTGAACATCCTGCACACAAAGGGACCTTCAGGATCATTTCCAGTCCCTAGCCATTCTGATCAAATCAGTGTAGATTTAGGAATATGTGGAGCCAACCACAGCAACTAGCAGAACACACACTGAGTCCTGAGGAGATAAGCGACATATAAAAAAGTAGTTCAAGTAGGTAGCTGTGCCAGCATGCGTAGGCTGCAAAGGAACAAGTAAAGGTTTATTCCATGCTGAAAAGAGAAGAAAAGAAACACTGTGGAGCCTTCTTCGGTTGTGTCCCCTGGTAATAAGCAATGTAATTTAGTCTTCCTTCTAGAATGCATGAGGTTGTGTTTCTTTTCTTCTCTTTTCAGCAAGGAATAAATCTTTACTTGTTACTTTGCAAAATATAAAACTGCCCTGGAACAGCAGCTACAAAGCAGAAGAGCACATTCAAAAGTGAGCCTCATAGACACAGAGCCTTCACTTGACCTGGCTGATTTCAAATGGAATGGCCCTACTGACATACAGTAGTAGCACAACATGGTACTGAGATGGTAAATGTAGCTGAATGCCATTGTGCATTGTTGCCGATTGAAATCTTTACTTTCTGCTGCAGTTCTGAATACCATGTAGACGATCCACCACGAATGGTTCTGGACAAACTGGAGAAGATCGGCTATCGTGTGGTGAGCATGACTGGAGTAGGCCAGACACTGGTGTGGTGCCTACACAAGGAGACACTGTGAGCCGTGCAGATGTTAGTGAATAATGGGTTCCCTGCCTTACCAATGGATTACCACAGACTAACTGCTGGATATTCTTGTGCTGTACACGTGATCGTACATTCTGCTGAAACTCTGGTGATTTCTATTACACAATACATAAAAAAATAATTCCTTTTTTGATACTTTCATCCAAATGATTTTTACCTCATGCATCCTAGAAGGGGGGCTAAATTATATTGTTCTTATTACCAGGGGAAACTGTTGCTGGGTGGAATTTATAATTAGTTTAAAGGTACAAGTAGTATTTTTAATTTGTTTTGGACAGATTACAGTATGTTCATTTTAGTGAGCAGTTAATTCTTGGCACTGAATTCTCAGTGGAGAGGACTTGAAGATTCCCTCTGGAAGCCTATTGATTCTTCCTATAATGTCTATGACTAGTTCTAGAAAAAAAACCTCAGGTGCATTTTTGTCTTCTTGGCTTCAGAAGGATGGGGTGGTTCACTGGCTTCAAATGAGCAAAAGTACACATTTTTTTCAAAACACATATTGAAGGAGATCAGTGTAATAAAAGAGCCAGTTCAAATGTTAGTTTCTGTTATCATCAGTGGGAACAGCCACAGTTCCTATGACACAGTGACAAAGCTTGAATTACCTGTCACAAAGAATTTTAACACACTGTAAAGTTCATGACAAATTCTATGGCCTTAGTGGCTAAAGTTGAATTTTTTCACACCTATTGGATATTTCTGAAGATAGCCACTTCGTTTCTCGGTGTAAGGTCATCTCATGCCACACATCTCAGCCCCACAGTTAGAAACAAGTACGTACTGTATATATATGAGGCAGATGTTTCACAGAATAATCACATTCCACTGCAGAAACATAGTTTATGTCCATTACTGTTTAAGAAATGTTGTCTGGATAATGACCCTTTCCCCAGCTTGCAAAGTCTCTTCATCATAAATGAAGACTATCAAACCTATAACTATATTTCTGTTTAGTATATACATTAAGTATAGCATAAAATGAAATGTATTCTCTAATAATCAACACAACATAATGTGAAAGTTATTCAAATATGTCTGTTTTGGACTGTGTTCTTTAAGAATGATGTAATTTAAATCACATGTGTTGTTCCCAGTGGTGTGCCTGTCACCATCGTCCAGAAATGAAGGTTGAGTTCAATACATTCTCAATGTGATAAAGTGTGAGATGGAGACTGTATAAAATTAACATTTAATGTAAAAACGTAATAAATTAGTTTTGTCCTTTATAAGCTGTTTCTTGTTTTATACATATTATTGCTTCATCATCTTAGCACATTTAATGGCAGCATTATTTTGAACATATCACAAAATAGTCTTTCTGAACAGAGAAGCAAATAGTCAATATAAGCCTCATTTGTTAAATTCCAATTACAGTACATTTTAACCTGTAAAACTGCTTCAGATAGAAGTTATTTAATGTTTAGATGAAAAGGTGATAAAAGACTGCATAAATGAAAGTTTGAAAAAGCACTTTGCAGAAAATATCAGGTTTACAGAGATTTCAAGAAATTAATATGTGCCCAGGAATTGAAAAAAAACAAAGGGTACAGATAGTCAGAGGCTATTTTGCTCATTTTACTTCTTGATCAGAGGTCTCAACCAGGGGCATCTGAAAGAGCGCTAGTCTATTTGAAAAGAATACACAACATTGGCAAAATGCAATTGTCTTGCTGACAACACAGCCTCCTGTCATTTTAAAATTTCCCTTCACAAGGCAATAATGCACTGAAGAACTTCAAATTGTTGAACATCAAAATTGGTCAATAGGAATACCCATACATGCACAAGGACATGGTGCAGTTGATGACCTCACACTTGCTTTGCCCTGGATTTCTGAAGTGGGACACTATAGCCAATAATACTACTGTACAGAACAAGACTTGATAGGCAGATGTCTTTTGGAAAACTTGGATGTACATCCTAGGCCAAAAAAATGTTTGCAAACCTCAAACATTCAGTAACTGTAATTATGAGAATTACCAGGATATGATTGTTGAATTGAAACCAGTCTTTTCTTAAACTAAAGGGTTTATTTATTTACCATGTCAAATTTGTTTTGTGATGCAATGGCGCATGCAGTAAAAATGAATGTGTACCCAAAGTTTGCTTAGTACAAGTAAGGGGGTAATTAGAATAATGTAATTAAATAATTGGATAACAGTTAAACAAGGACAGATTTTCAGCATCCCTGTCCTATAAAATGCTTGGAAACATTCTGTGTTTAGTAGTTTAATACTTCAGCAAAGACATCCTGTCACAATTAAAAGAGACTTCAGAGGACCTAGAAAAATTGTTGATACTCATCCATCTGGAGAGGGCTGCAAAATCATCCCTAAACATTTGAGGCTCTGTTTTAAACATTTACCATTTACACAGTATATAAATAGAAAATATTCAAGACCATGGTGACTTTTCTAAGACAGGTCATCCTGCCAAGATGTCCCCAAGAGCAACCTGGAAAATCATGTGGCAAAGAACCACAGGGTACTCTCTGAGGATGTGCAGGCCTCTCTCACTGCAGCTGATGCCAGTGTTCAAGCCTCAGCCTTCAGGAAAAGACTGAGCTGAAATGGTTTCATTGGAGGACAGCCAGGAAGAAACCATTGCTCTCTAAAAAAAACACTGCTGGCCATGTCAGGTTTGCCAAGGACCACCTGGATGACGAGTCAGAGGTCGAACTTTTTGACCACATGACAAACTTTTTGTGTGGCAAAAACCAAAAACTGCTTTAAAGCAGAAGAATCTCATCCCAACCGCCAAGCATGGTAGCAGGGCTATTTGGGGGCAGATTTGCTGCCTCAGGACCCAGAAGGCCTGCCATGACCCACAGAACAATAAATTTGATGTTCTATCAGTATGTTCAGGAGTCAGGCCATCCATTTTTCAACTGAAGCTGAGCCGAAAGTGAGTCATACATAAAGACAATGATCCTAAACATACTGTACAAGCAGATCCACAACAGAAAGGGTGAAGAAGAAATTTTGCATTTTTGATTGGCCAAGTTAAAATCCAGACATAAACCCTATTGAAATGTTATGGTAGTATGTAAAATAAACAGTTCATGCATGAAAACTCAAAAATATTACCAGCTGGAAGGACGAATGGGCCAAAATTCGCAAAGGTCAATGTGGGAAACTGATAAACTGTTAACAGAAAACATTTAGTTGAAGTCATTGTTTCTCAAATAGATGCCACCAGTTTCTCAGTCTGAGGGTTCACACTTATTTACATAGGGATGCTATTGGATCATTTTGTTAATTAATCCAAACATTTTGTGTGTTATATATATTATCAGGTTATTTTCATATTTTATTAAGACATTTATGTCTATTAATGTTTTAGGTCTACAATATAGAATACTGACCGACCTGGGGGTTCACAAACATTTTCTCAGCACTGTGTGGAGAATCCATAGTTCCTGTAAGATCACAAAACCAAAATGAAATCCCAGGTCAAACAGTGAACCTGAGTCTTGACATTTGCTCTTGGCTCAAATTAAACTAAAGGAAAACTAAACTAGGGAACTAAAGGACTTCCTAGAGGACAGCAAGTTTATTGAGGAGTCCTAGTTAAGGAGCTAAAGGGATCTTTTCTTGCTGCTGGAGGATTCGGTTTATAATTTATGATGCAAATGATTCAGAGAAATGAATGCCCCTTTGGACAGAAAGTGAAACCTCTGGAGTGGCGAAGCAGTTGTAGCCAACCTCTGTGGGTGGTTACATTAGAAGCAAATTTGTAAGTGACTTTCTGCCAGTTTTCATCTGAAAGAAGAGCCAAAATCAATTGGCCTTGCTTGGTGGTTTGCTTCATTAAATACCGTGACTTGGCTGAAAAGTGGCAGTAATTTCCATCAACAGTAAAATTTTTGTCAAAGGAAATGAAACTTTAGGTTTCATTCTCCACTGAACTGGCAGGTTCAAAGTGGAGGATGCACAGAAGATGGAATGGAAGATTAAAACGATTTTTCCTCTGGCTTAATTTTCTGAAATGGCAAACGCTGGCAGAGAAATGTGTCTCTTCGAGAATACATGTGATTCCATTTCTTCTTTTACTGTAATTTGAATTGGGTTATGTTTTTGGTTATGACGAATATAAAAAACCCAATCATCACAACACAAATAGAACCACCTAGAAAAAAATTGTTAACATACTGGAGAATACTGATTTACATCACAGATGTGAGCTGTTTTAACAGATTGCTGGATTTTGAAATGCGAAAGATTGAATATTGATGGAAATGTTTAAGACAGTTCCAGCAATATAAACTTAAGTAAAAGTGGTGGCATATTATTTGTCTAAGTTGGTTGCAACTAACATGTTGTTGAAAGGATAATTGAATGATGAATTTGGTCATATATGGACTTGCTACATGATGTAAATCATAGTATTGTGATGATTTAAATAAAAAAGCCTGAATACCGATGGATTCAAAATCACTTTTTGGCTTCAAAGCTAAAGTTATGCACAGCACCAATCAATTCTGAGAACAACTTCTTTCTAAATTTCTTAATTACTAAAGGAAATGTAGGCGGACCATCAATACTGTACATGTGGTGAACGGTTGAATACAAAATTGTCTATGTAGCATGTCAGGCTACACAACAAGTCAAGTGTGAAGGATTACAAATACTTGGCTAAAATATAAGCAGGGAATAAAGCAGTCATAGCAAATCCAGGGGGTTCTAGCAGTGGTGTAAATCTTCCATCCTCAAACACAATGGGGATTTTGTGGAGCGTCTCCCCATTATTCACAGGATTTGCTTAATTTATTTTTGATAACGTTTGGTTTCAACAAATATTTTTTTTATTTCCATGTTAATCCCATTTTGGACTTCAAAATCCTAAAGATGCTCACCTTGCAGAGCTCAATCCACACAAGTACTGACGTGCCTTTTCAGGAAAGTAAGCACAGCTCCCAAAGAGCAGTCTCATAGCAACAGCTCCCAGGCACTCATCCAGTGCCAAGGACTGCCACTGCCACCTGGGGCTGCTTGGTCATAGTTACCCCACGAGAGAACCGAGCTCCAAACAGGAGAGGTTTGGTCTACAGGGCTCAACATGGGATCCAGTCAGCAATTTGAGTCGTTGAGCTCAATTACACATTTTAAAATCTTTTTTTCAAACTTTTTTCCACATATTATTTAACAGATGCATTTCAGCACTAGACTTTTAAAATCAGTAAAACAATTTGAATTGAATATCATTTCCATCAGATTGAATGTTTACAGTCATAGGGGTTAATTCCATGCACAGATATATGCAGTAAGGAATTCTAAAATTTCTGTTGCATATCTATCTCCCAAAGAAAAGCATGGCAAATGATTTAAGATGTGCAGAAACACAAAGGACATTATAAAGATACACAAAATAAATCAAAAAGAACTATTCAATGAGGGAGAAATTGGCTCTTGGCTGAAATGATAAAACTGAAAAAATAAATAAGGAACTGATTTGCAATATTAGTCTGGAGGATTAAGAAATCCAAATTGGAGGAAATCCCAAAAAGCAGTTTTTACTCTTTTCATAATAGCAAGAACTCTTCTGACAGGCAGTAATGAAATGATAATAGTCCTGGGACTCAGTGTACAAAATAATAATCAGTTCCATCAAAGGGATTTTGCAATAAGTGAGGAAGTAATTGCACTGATATATAATCTAACGAAGAACCTGACTGGGCCCCTTTTTATTTCACTCATATACTGTATATGACATACTGTAACTTTCTACAGTGCTTCAAGTCACCATGTCTGTAAACCATCACTCAGTAGCCTTTCCCAAAGGGAGCTCGGGAATGAAACATTTAACACCACCGTTTTATACCTACAATGCTTCTAGCTCATAAGTCATGGAAAGCTCCCAAAATGGCTTAATCAGTAAAGTTAGCTTTGCACAGTGTGCAAGCTGAGCCCCATAGTCTAGACATTATAAGGTTCAAGCTTCGGCGATGAAATGAACACACAGGAACAGTGATTCCCCAAGATGTAGAGCACTGTCAGGTTATGCTGGGTTATGAGTTTGGCATGTTTGACTTGGTATGCATTAGAAACCCCTACCAGGAACCTGCCAGGTGCTTGTAATCTTGCAATGCTGTCACCTAGAAGACTACTGCTCCTCAAATTGGTGATAACTCTCCTCAAATGGCTCTCTAGCATTGACCGTGTGTGAAATCATGAGCAGTTCAACAGTGGGCATGTCAGAAAAGTGCTCCCAGATATCATTCTTCTCATGCCGGTGCAGAGAAGTAGGAGCAAGCACTGATAAACGATGGGCAATTCCAAATTGGAAACACATACTGTAAAAACAGCCATAATCTATGCTGCCTTAAGGTAACATACTGGTTCATAGGGTGTGCAAAAAATGGGTTCCTATGACTTGTTTTTACACATTTATTTATCAGTATGCCAACAAAGTATGAAATCACTTGATCCATACAGTTTTGTGCTTTTAAAAAAAGAAGAGCTTTATTAAACTAGAGACAGAGAGTCCTGCGGGCTAGGGGCGTGCAGCTTCCTCTTCATCCTCCCTCTGCATCTGCTCAATAAGCCGCTGTCTCTCCGCCGCCTGGCGCATCCGCATCAGCACCACGCTCTCGTAGTCCCGCTCAGTGAGAAGAGAACCCTGCAGGGGCCGGAGGAGAGAGAGAGACGCAATCGTTGAGGGCTCTCAGACACAAGTACTTTTGAAAAGACCCAAAACTTTCAGCATTCAGAGACCAGAGAGAAACATGCTTCTGCTAGACAGCCTACAGTATCTCAACAAGATCTCAACAAGAGTCCAGAAAAGCTGTGGTTTGGCTACAGGTCCTTGGATTTACAATTTAAACCACTATGGTACCAAGAGAACCACTACAGAATCTTTTTACTTCATGATAAAAGTTATGAATCAATGTAAACTAAGTAAAAGAATAACATTTAGCCAATTAGTAAGCTATTATGTGTAAATAAAGACAAAATACTTCCATAAACCACATAAAAATGAGTATCTAGCACAAATGATTCACTCTATTCAGACTCAATTGGTTAGACTACTCTAAGGCATAAAGAACAATTCAGCAGAAAAATAATCCTGGCAAAGACAGAATAAGTTGTAGACTGAAGATAAATACTTATGCATTAATGTATAATGCAGCAACAATGGATACTTGTGTATAAATTTTGTAAAATAAGCCAAAAATTAACATTCATCTTTCTCATCTCTCAACATCCTATGTAACCAAAAGGTCTGGTATTTTAATTAACTATATGGACTTTCTCCAACTCCAGGTTCATGGATGGTAGACTCATAAGTGAAACTGGTGGGTTCAAATTTTGTGTGAATAAAGGACACTGCTACATACTTCACTCCAACTTGATAAACGAGTACACACGTGGGTCTCTTTGTGTAAAGGAGACAGCCATATAAATAATGCAGTGTATACTAACTCACAGCTGTTCTACACAGTATGTTCAGAGAATGGGAAGCCTGATGAAGAAAACCTTTACTGTGCCTGTCAACAGACGGTGATGTGCCAATGACAACACTTTGGTAACCATAACTGTCACCAGTTGTCACTCTTCTGTCCAAGGCATGAGGCTGACATGACGCCAATGTAACTCCAAAGTGTTCTGTATCTAATGATGAGTGAGATGTCTGTAACAGTATTATATTTAAGTTTATTAATTTGTTGTGGCCAAAATGCTTCTATCTTTCAGAAGCGCTAGAGATAAAGAAGTGTATTACAATAACTGAATGAAGCAAAATCCATATCTGATTTCTTTTTAACAAGAATATTGTACAAGGATATTGCTCCCATGCCACACACCTTAACTTTTACTCCTAGTAATTAAACTTTCCTCTCCCATACAGCTTTAACATAAAACTAAAGGGAATCTCAAAAACTGCATCTGAAATATATCAAAACTAAAATACTCCAAGAAATATGAATTGTATAACCTTAGATTTCATGTGAAGAGAGAGCCACAATATGAGCTATTTCTGTTTTATTCTTTATTCTATTACTTTTCTTAACAGAAAAAAAAATAACCAGTAAAGGTTCTGTTTTGCTTAAAGAGTTACTATTACAGCTGTCAAAGACCAAACAGCAGCTATCTATCTTTGTGATCCAGTGGGACTTAAGATAGAGGCCTGCTTTGTCTCACTACAATATCTCTGGGTTTAAAAAATCTGGGTTTCAGAGTCAGCATAACAAAAGTGTGATAGAGTCTTAAGATTAAATTCAGAGTTTAAAAAGCTTGTTGTTGCCTTAGTTACTTTGTTGCAAGCAGGATGAAAAGGCTCCTTTGTATTAAGCTCAAAACTCCTGCATTATTTAAGGCATATTTATAAAAACTAAACACCATTCAAATACCACACTAAATTTTTTGCTGATGTTTTGTGCAAGAGACCAATGCTCATAAAGCAGAAAAATAAATTGATACCAAACAATTTTAACCCTGCCTGAATATATGATATACTGTATATAGGTTTCCTAAAGATTTTAACCTTTGGAAGTGCTGGACATCAGAGCGCCTGACAGGAAATAATAGTCTTGAAAAACACTGTTAAAAGATCACAGGTAAATTAGTTCTAAACAATATGCCCTTTGCTTTTGTTCCAGTCGACTGTAACCCGTTTTCGGTGCCCATGACAATGTGACATTTGATCTGAACTAAAGGGGTATTATGCAAGAAATGTTCATCATGCATACACATCAATGTTGATTGCTTATTTTATGATATTTCTTAATCTGCTTTTCAATGGCACAGTGGATGAAATTTGGGGTATGACAGTGGCTTCAAAGTATCCTTTGTATCCTTTGTTCAAAGTATCCTTGCAAGTATTCTGGGTTATTTTCCTACACATTTCAGTTTATGGAGCACACAGGTGGTGCTTACTGGAACATCTGTTTACATCCTGAATACTAGCAGAAGTCTGATGCTGATGTCTTTTCATACTTGTGCTTGTAACAAAATACAAAATGAAATTCCAAAAGATTTAGAAGAAAATATCCAGCTTCGTGGAAAATGAAAGACCTGCCTCATGACGCTTTCATATAAAAAATCAGCTCTAAGTTAAACATTAAAACTTAATTTCAACTATAAAAAATATTTGATTTCTTTGAAGTCACAATGTCAATAAATTATTTTGACATTTGCTTTGCTTCCTGGAAATTAAGCAAATAAGCAACCCTTAACCTAATCAGGCACTTTGAAATGCAAACTGTCCACATCCATGCAATGTATTGGCATGGGTTTAGTTACTATACCAACAAGGCTAGACTAAATCTTACAGGCCTCTTATTCTTATTCTAGGCTCTTAAATATGGGAACTGTGAATAAAGTCACAGCAGCTTTTTTAATCAGGACAGCAGAATCAGGTGTATATGCACGTGAATGAGGTGACACTTGTAATACATAAGACACATTTCAAAATGACAAAAGATGACACTGTAAAATGTTGACCTAAGAGCCTGTCATATAGAAATGGAATTGAGACCAAGCCAAAATGACATACTGTACAAACACTGGGAATAAGAAATGTTTGAATCATTCAAATGCCATCACTCCAAAGGAAACAAAATGTAAAACAAAACAAAAACTATTTTGGATTTTCTGGCACAGAAGAACATTAAATGAAAATAAAAGACACGTCTTAGGCCATTAAAAAAAATCTGAATAATTTTTGTCTTATCAGCAATGGTTCTTCAACGTTTCTTGCCACGGTAGTTAGTTTTCCAACAGCATGGGTTACAGGAAGACAACCATATCCTTTATGACCAAGCTGTTCACTCTTCTGCACTGAGGCACATCTGGAGTGGAAACTGCACAGCTTCACTGCCAATAGCAAGGCCAAGAGCTGCCACTGATATTGTCCAGTCTTTTGCAAGCTTAGCTAGCAGAAATCTTACTAACAGAAAGCATTTCTGCAAACTAATTTCATGGAACAGAGTTTGCGCAATGCACAAATATCTGTAAACAAACAATTGTAGTGTAACAGGCCGAAATAGAATTAGTCAATGTACTGCCACCTAATGCAACCAGATAAACATATAACATTGTATCTGACTAATCTTCACAACCCGTCCCTTCAATTGCAATGGTGATATGTAACAATACGTTAAGTGACAAATGTACAGTTGTAGAAGAAGTAGTTACATAGACCAGAATGCTGAAAGATAGCTGGTGTTAGCTGTCGAGGTAATTCTGTTTGCTAATTAAGAGGGATTCAATAAATTCCTTTGAAATATCATAGGCTGACAGTTCGGAAAAGCAAGCACAACTTATAACCATTAGTAAAAAAACAATGTAGAGCCAAAAAAAAAGATTAACCACTTTCTTTCTACTACAATCCTATCTCTGCTTCATCCTGACCTCTACTGGAAACCTTTGGAATTATGTAAAAACTGTTAAATAAGTACAAACTACAGTAAAATACTCAGATCAGCCATTGTTCCTTTGCAGGTTTTAGGACAGAGCAAAATTAGCAGAATAATGCCAGGCCAATAAGTAGTATAAATAGTATTTTTAAATTAAACTGTAAAGTCCAAAGGTTTTTTCGTTCTACAAATTACTCCTTTTGAATTTCCTTTTGACATTGAAATCTAACTTTCATGAGGCTTCTTTTCTGTTGTGTTCAATGAATTCAGATATCTAATGGTTTTTATTTGAAAAATATTTATTGAAAAAAAAGCTATAGACTGTAAATGATAGAATAATTTTTTCAGAAAACAAAGAAAGATATTGTTTACTGTTTGTTTCTATTTATTTCAAATGTATTACTTGGATAAAGCTCATAGTTAATATATATTCACAATTTCCAAATCGATATTATAAATGAGGCAAGAATAGGTCAACATTATTATATACATTCATAACATAATTCAATTTTTTTGATTTGTTGGGAAAAGAAACTAGTTCCTTGGGAAAATTTAACCGTTTAACATTAACTTAAGGGACTAGTTAGATCATTTTCATTTTGTTACACAAGCCTGGACATAAACTATCTGAATCTAAGAATTTAGATTTCTCCTTACCATGTTTAGCAATAATACTATAATTTATTGCGAATAAATCATGCTTAATACGCTAAATCGTGAAGCAATTTAATAAGAATTCTCTAACTTTTACAGACCTGAACATCGCATGCATGTATTATTTTTGAGTTACACTCAAGTTTAATTGTTTTTGTGGAAACTGCAGAAAAAGACACTAAGAGAAACATGCAAAATACATACAATAAATATGTACTGCATGATCACACAAAAAGCAAATGAAATAGCAGGGTAGTGTGGATGACACAAGTTGTTCTGTTGAAAGATGACAAAGAGCTGTTTATTGATGCCTGGGGTAAACTAACACCACAATTAAGAATAAACTCCAAAGAACCCAGACAGAAACCTCCTGGTCTGACCACATTATGACATCACAAAAGTTTACTGTTAGTCACACCCTGATGCGAGACACTCATATAATTAAAACATTATCTCAGCAGGAATCTCGGCTATCAATGTGTTCAATGTCAAAACCCCCACAGCTACAAAATGAAATATATATAAACAGGAGTTTGTATAGCTGGCACGCACGAATGTATGCTTAACTAAAGATTTGTTCATCTTCCACTTTCAATACCATAAAACATGTTTCTGATTTATTAAAAAAACATTTAAGACCACCCTGAATATTCAAAAATCTTGATAAATAAAAGAACTAGAAACATATTTAAGCAATAATAGTAGGGTTATTAGAGCATCTTACTCTGCTACCTACAGTATCCATGCAAGACACCCATTAGTGTCAGGTACATGTACGAAATATTATATTGTAATCCTTTCTTCATGAAGAAATATTTATAGCTTGGAAAAAAGCAATACTATATTTTAAGGTTGGGAAAAGTTTAAAGACTTTG
Source organism: Atractosteus spatula (assembly GCF_055471065.1). Classification (NCBI taxonomy): domain Eukaryota; kingdom Metazoa; phylum Chordata; class Actinopteri; order Semionotiformes; family Lepisosteidae; genus Atractosteus; species Atractosteus spatula. Next base: position 17,561,358 of record NC_142714.1, read on the forward strand.
ACTTTAATGTACTGACAGCAAATTAAACTATTACACAGCTTTGGCACTCTCTTCCTAAGTTAAAACAAACAAAAATGAAGTACTTTACCCACTCAGATAAAGTACTCCAGTCTGTTTATTTACAAGAAAATTGACTAGGAACTGAAAGAAAAATAAATATGGGTATAGTTCTTTTTGATCCTTCAACTTGTGTTTAAAATGAAACCCTCAGGCATTTGGGGACCAAGTGAAACTGTCACGTACACACGTTCAAGAAACGTTCAGATCCACGCCTACTGTTAAACTCGGAAATCACTGAGAAACACGGAAGGGGTGAAAAAGATGTATCTATATTATCAAGATAAAGTACGATTTTCCCACTGAATTCACATCTGGACTTCCAAAGCATACAGTATGTTAAAGAAGCAGCTGCAGATGTAGCAAAATTCTAGTCTAAATAGACACTTCTGAGGGAGTACGGAACCCTACAATGCACAGTTACGCATTTTTAAAATTATGATAAGGGAACCAGAATTTTATTGTCATTTCATTCCACCGGACCAGCCTCCGAAGTTGCTATTTGGCAAAGTGTGGACATCCAGCCTACTGTGAGGTTACCTTAATTAAGTGTGGCAGCAGGTACACTTTGTGTCACCACAGGAAAATCCAGGTCATAATCTGTGAGAGCCAACATGGATTTATTCTCATTGTTTTTAGCTCATGGTTAGTGTCTTCTCCTAATTCAAATGAATTTTTATTGATTCATCCTGGTTTCTTAAAATGCCATAAAAAATATGAATGGTTGAAACCTTTCTTGTGTTTACACTCCACTATTAATCAAAAACTCCAAAGCATCAACAATACCAGGAAACTGGGAAAACACTCCTGACATGTACATGCATAGTATGTTCTCTGTCTTCAGAAACACCAAGACCCTTTTGTTTGTTGTGAACAGCCCAACAACAGTCCATTCATGTACAGTGTTTGTAGTTGATGAAGTAGACAAGTTAATAAAATAAATATTCCCAATGTAATAAAGTAAAATACAAAGCACTGTCATGGAAAACCCACAATGCTAGGCAGGGTAGTAGGATATTACAAAGACTGACAAAGCATAGACTGATATCTTTTTAGCTGACATTATGAGGTCATAGTACCAGACTGCAAAATGCAATTATGTCTGAGTGTACTGTATATAGCTAGCCAATAGCTGTCAGTCCATTACCTTCATAGAGTGAGATACGCCAAATACAAAAAACGTTTGGTTACATGAATGCAAACAAAATGGGACTATCTTTATAACCACCAAGGTTATTATGTTTAGCACTTTTTGGTTGATCTACATTCCTCCCAACAGGTGAAGTTAATTATGGGCTATTTGTCTATGATTTGTGTCAACAAGATTTGGAGCAATGATTTATGAGGGCCAAACACTTATTTAGAGATCATTAGGAGTGCAATACGTGCATACTTTGGCCCAAGTACTTTTGCTAAGTAAAATAAACAAAAAGAAAAAAACACAAGCCAGAATACAAACTGAAAGTAATTTGGTCATTTTTAAAATTCGATTTTCTGAAAGTGCTAACAGCTTGGGCTAAGCAAGTGATGTTTCGTTATTATGGTAACATAAAGTATATCGCCAAAGTATGTCAATATAGAAGAGCAATTCAGAATTGAATGACACCGATTATGTTTTTTCAGATGTAGTGGCACTGTAGGCGTAAGGTTAAGGACAAAGGAGTCCTTGCTTCTTTTTTTATTTTTATATATACAGTATTCATGTACATGACAAAAATATTTTGCTAGCACTCAAAAGGGGTGAAGCAGTTATATTTTGGAACAATTCTATTTTCAAAAAATCTTACTTAATTTAAGAGTACATACAGTACATCAAACGTGTTCAACAGAACAAACCATAACAGAATTCATGACTTAGGTGATTTTAAGGTTATGTAATAATTTTATTACTACTTGAAAAACCACAATGCACTTCAGGCATGAATTATTTCAAGATAAAGCCAGCACAGACATCAAATAATACCCTTGAGCAGTGAACAAGCCTGCATAAGGAAATAAGGAATAAGTAACACATTTAGTTCTCTGAAAAATACAATTGAGTTACATGAGTGTAGGGCAAGGACACAACAGTCAGCACTTGCCAATTTAAAAAAAAAAACAGGATGTTTGATGTTCTGCTTTTCATTTTTAAATAATCCAGTGTCTTTGAGTCCTAGATACTGTGGTTGTAAAAAGTTGAGTGCAAAAGGTTTTTATAAAAAAAATACTTGATCTGCTTTATTTAACACTGTCAACTTATCTTAAAGCAGAAATACCTGCAGGTGCTATATTAGAATACCTTGCTCAAGACAGAAGTCTTGATGAATAAAATATTTTTCTGCAAATAGAATAAAGATCCTAGCAAAGGGTTAAATGAAAATAAAGGGTGTGGATACTAAATGACTGTAAAAGGTAAGGAACAGTATTTGGAAAGGCTAAAAAGTTAATTCAAGTATAATTTAATTTTCTTACAAATTGAAATTTCAGAACTTTGTAAAACTATATTATTCAGGAGCATTTGAAATAATAAACTTTCATAAACAGCAGTAAAGTTGATGCAGGGAAAGACAATGAACACCTGATGGTTCTAGATCAAAGATCACAAAACAAATCCATTTATATGTTGCCATGAACAAAGCGAAGTACCCACCAATTTACTCATGGGGTGTTAACAGACATGCTAGGATTTATGACCGAGTAGGGTTGAAGGAAAACAGTCTCATACTGTTTTAAAAATATGAATACGTGAAAAGCCAGTAGTTTTTTCACTTCATAGCTGGCCACTCTGACAAAATGCAGGCCTCAGATTTAAATTTAACTTTAAGACAAAAGAAAATTTGAACTGGTATGAAGGAGATGTGTATTTTCTTGATTTCAGGATACTGGAAATCCAGCTCGTGTCACATGCAGCTGGCTCCTCCAAAATATAAGCCAAAGGAACTCCAGAGAACAACTCCAGCCATTGGGAACCATGTTGTTGCTGGGTTTGCAGTGTTCCGGAACTCTCCATGTAATAAGGAATGTTCTAAGTTCTCTAATGGGGGTGCACTTCCGTGAACATTTTCTATCCCGAATTTAATATCCTGTAGCAGGGTATTTTTAGCAAGTAGCTTTCATTTTTGCTCAGCTCATTCTCTGGAGAAAAACAAGGATCCCAATTTGTCATTTTTTCAAACCTCAGGAAGACAAAAACAAATCATGTGGAGGCCGGACCCTGAAATGGGTTTATTGTGCACATTTCACATTGCTGGGTATCACTCACTCATTCCACCGATTAAAAAAGGCAACCAGAATAAAAAAAAAACATTGAAAGGAATTTATTTCACAACAATTGGCCTCAAAACCCAAATTCAGAGTACATGAAAACTAAACAATACTATTATTCAATTCTCCAACAAACATTTTTAAAATGTATTATCATTGGTATTCTAAATGCCTTTACTTTGGGAAAACTATTCCACAATTTGCAAAATCAGCCTAAATGTGTGCAAATATGTATCGATGCCACTGTTTGCACATTATAAATTCCTCATCTGGAAGTTTAGAAATTGTCTCCAAATGTCCACTGTACTCAATACAGCTTTTAGACTTGCTTTTACAAGTCTACTCTCTAGAACTCTTTTACAGGAGCTAATAATTAGCTATTCCGCTGTGTGAATCAAATACTTCCCATTAGGAACGGATTAATATTTACCTACAATAGATTAATTAATGTTACCTTACATCTACATTGGATTAATATTAGCTACAGTACATGGCCAGAAAGCTCAAATACTTCAATCACTTCATTTATCTGTCCCCATTTTGTGCTTGACTCTTTGAGCTAAGTGGTTCATTGGCATTAGCACATACAGGGGATCCTGGATTCTGCTGCATTATAAGTGAGTGAACTGAGGGACTGAGCAAATGTTTCTCCTTGAATGGCATCCTGGTATGCTGCCGCAGCATTCCTGCTACTGAATCACACAGTTCATTGAACTGAAGGAAGAGTTTTTATAGCTACTCAGTGTGCTTTGTCTAGCCTATAAAGCATCTTACTTCTTGGCGATGCCAGCATACACATGGATTCTCCTAACAGCTTAGCTACTGGTTTCCTGGCTAATTTGGATTATTACAGCTCTACTCAGCATGTCAACTTCTCAGCACATAAGTGTGGCCATGCAGACTTAGTCAGTAGTCAGTACATGTGGTGTGGGTATTTCCAATCTTCAAGCATTAGAAGTGGGCATTTAAGACCACAAGACTGACAGTCCCTTTACTTAATAGTAAAGAGAATATGATCTTCCTTAGATTGAAGGTGGTGAATTCAACTAGTCTTTGTGATCACCATCACCAAACATCACTTAGTTTAGGTCAATCACACCCTAACACAAGTTACTGATAGTGTACCTTTCTTACATGGAAAAAATATTCTAGAAAAATTGTAAACTGATTTTTTATTAAAGGTAGGTCTTGCCTAACCTCCCTAAGCCATTGGTTAGAATTCCTTGAACAAGCAACAACAGTAATGGATACGGATAGGGCAAATAGAATATCATATTTAGATTTTCAGAAGGCTTTTGATTTTAAAAAACCTAATAAACGCATATTTCTCAAAATTCAGGAAGCAGGCATGTTGGGAGTGTTGAGAATTGGTTCTTGAATAGAAAACAGATTCACAGATAAGTGAATACTCAGTTTGGGGCGATGTAATAAGTGGAGTATTGCAGGGATCTGTACTAGAACCACTGATCTTTCTAATCAATAGCAATAATCCAGATTCCAGAATAGTTAGTCGACTAGTCAAGTTGTCATATGATACCAAATTAGGTAGAAAATTAAATTGAAAAAGATTAAAGATTAAATTCAAGACTGTGCAAACACCTGGCAAATGATGTTTAACAATTTTGTTTACTACCCTGAATCAGGAATGTACTGTAAGAACACAAGTATAAGAGTGATTCTGTGAATTTTTGTCTTGTAAATATTTTTCTTTTAAATAAATATTAATGTCTTCTAACAACACCATGAAATTTAAAATTTAAATGACAAACCATAAAAGGCATTTTGTTATGACTGTGACATTCACAAAAATAACCATGAATTTAGTAGGGTCCTTTAGTTAAGGCACTGGAGGGCTAGCTCCAGGTTATCTTACAAGACTTACTACACGAGTATAATCAAACACTCCAGTGTGAGATTTGCTAACAGGCATTTTAATTCCACTAAAGACCAGGCTCCATGGCAACAGAGCCCTCTCTTGTCCAGCACCACAACAGTGTAACACATTGCCCACATCCATTAGAGACTCCGTGACTGTGGTCATTTTTATAACCCATTTAAAGACCTATTTTTTTTTGTTTTATTTAGCATTTTAATGTAGAGTTTAGTTCTATTGCTTTCACTTAGTCAATTCAATATGCACTTATTCTCTTTCTTTTTATTTCTGCTTCTATATTTCTGTGTTCTTTTGTGCAGTAATTCGATTTTTGAAGATTGCTTCTAAATAAAACTGTATTATAATTATTATTATCATATTTAATGGATCTTCCCCCAGTACTGTTTAAAAGAACAGAGAAGTTAACCCTGATGTTCTGGGTAAATTCCACTCTGGGTTTGCACAGTCTGGCTTCCCTAAATTCTGCCTTAACTCAATTTAAGTAATTTCCTTCTCCATCTGACCTGCTGTGGACTGTGGCTGAAAAGCTGTGTGTCATCCAGGTGGATGCAGCAATTCAGTCATGGATTAAATGTGGCCCCTTCTTCATGTTAACTTTGGAAAGGTTATAAAATAGACAAACATCTTAATTATTACAGATCTCACAAAAGATATACAGTAAATGCTACTATTGTTACTGAATTACAGAGGACATAAAGTATGTATGGTAACTTTGCTTGTCTAAAAATGGTTTATCTTATCTACAGGATTAGCCATAGGTATTCCCAATATTGAGAAATTTGTTTTAATTTAATGAATGCATTAAATAAACATTGTGCGAAATGCAAGCCTTCTCACAGTGTTTACTTTAAAGCTTTTGACCTTTAACTTCACATCAGTATTTGTTTCAAAGCTGCAAAAAAATTTACATCAGCAATTTACCGTGTGAAAACGATAAGATCTTTCATGTCTACAGAAACAAAGAAGCCTGCTTCTTTTTTCCTGCCCCATTAATGGTGATGCCTAAGAAAAGTATCACTTTTATCACAAAACCTTTTTTTTTCCCCTTTGAACAGCTTCTGCATTTTAAGATTGGGTAAGAAAGAAGCAGGAGTCTGCCACTTAACACCCAGCCAACAAAGTACAAACGATTATTGTAAATGGAATATTTTATTCCATAGCTCAATCATATTATTTATGCTGTGGAATGTCAACATTGAATGTTAACTCATTATAAAACTGAATGTAGTTTATGTAGTATGAAGTTCACTTCATAGTGCCTTTTTTTTGTTTTTGTTCATCACCTGAAGAATACTAATACTAAAAAATGTATGTTCATCTTATAATAGCCATGGCATAAAAGAACATGCTGCATTCAGCTAGAACTAACTCATTTTTCAACTTTATTTTAAGATAAAATACTTCAAATCCAAACCTAAGGCCGAAAAAAAACAGTCCTAATCCAAACCACTATAACGTTATAAGTGCTCCTTCACATGAAATGCATTGGTGAATGGTATAGCCTGCTGAAGTGTGAATATGAAACCTGGTTAAACAGAATTATTAAAATATTATTAAATATTGGATTATTTTCATAATGGGTATGCTTCTTAATTTGTGTTCTAGAACTACAGAATACCAGACTCTTTTGTGAGTCACCAGCACATTTTGAGTTGTTAGATCCAGAGATAAATTTTATTTACCGCTGCATTACAACATCATTTAAATCTTATCAAAGTTTGCCCATGTTCATGAGTCGCAATCCTTTACTTTTAAATTCCTAACCTTACTGCAACTTTCTTCTAGCTCTAAAGCTATACTCAATGCAGATAACTGAAAAATTCTTTTGTAATTATCTGGCATTGCGTTCAACGTGGAGTTTGTATGTTCTCCCCCTGTTCATGTGGGCTCCCTCCCACAGTGCAAAGACATACTGGCAGGTTCAATGGCTTCTGGGAAAACTGCCCTGTGTGTGTGTCTGTCTGTCTGTGTTTGTGTCTGCCCTGCAACAGACTGACATCCCTCCCAGGGTGTATCCTGCCTTGCACCTGTTGCTTTCTGGGATAGGCTCTGGCTCCACCTGCGACCCTGTATTGGACAAAACAGTTAGAAAATGTATGGATGAATGAAGGCCCGTGAAACCTTTTTTAGCTAATGTGTGCACATAATCAGAATACTGCTGCAGCATTTATCTCCTGTAGAGCATTTCATTTGTAACAGAAAAAAAACAATATAATACAGGCTCATACTGCACCTCTGGAACTTTTTGACGTGCGGCAATGAATGATATCTCTGTATACCTTAATGATCCAAGCTCTTCTTCTTGTCAAGACATACTGTGTGCTTTTACACATTTTCAAAAAGGCAAAGTTTATCAGTTGACAACCTCAAATCAGTTAAGGAAGTAAATTTAAGTAACCTAAGGCAGTATGTACATTTCTTACTACTTCCACAAAAAAGGGGAGGAAAGTTAACTGTAAAGTTATCACTTTCTCTAATACTAAACAAATCAGCTAAAGACATGCTTCACTAGCATAAAAAATGATTGCCACAGGACTCATTGCCTGTAATTGTTTCTTGTGTTTGTAATACCCAGAGAAACTATTGCCTTGTTCCATTTGTCCGATTGAGTTAAATCGCTGTTTGCTTAAATCACAAGAAATGTTGATGGAATTAATAGCCTAATCCTAAGTAAATGTTATGATTAGCCAGTTATTTGAACAATCACTGGCAATTATACCTATCAGAATGTTCTATAAGACCTTCACCCACTGAAGTTTAGTGGGAGCAGCTCTGCCATTTCTATTAAAGTGAAAGACTTCTAAAATGCAGCCAATGAAAAGAGTTACCTATTGTAGCTCTATCATCACTTTCAGTCTAAAATGCATGTCCTTGGATACTACATGTGTAGTAAGAGCTACACTCTTGTAACAGTAAGAATCTTTAAAATGGACTCTTCAATATGCCTTTTTTAATTCAATGGAATCTTAAAGACTGTTAGGAGACTTCATTACCTTTAGTGCGAAAACGTAAATGAAAGTCTGGCAGTTAAGGTATGCTGATGTTATACGATATCCAATAGCTTCACAGAGAAGTAAGAAATGCAGTCATGCATAGTCAATTCACATTAAGGGTATTAAAGCATAAAAGCTAAAATAAATCAGCATAGGGAGATCAATAAAAATCAAGAGAGCCAACCAAATGGTTCAGATTCTTCAGAAGAAGGAATGTTTCTACGTAAGATGGCCAGGGCGTTCAAGATATGCATTCAGAAGATTGTTCTTCTACAGTTTAAAGTCACTCTCATGCAAAGAAACTCTTAGAACTATGATAATCAGAAAAATAGAAATGACTTAGAATTCTACACAGCAGGTTTAAAAGAAGACTTGCTTCTTTTGGAAGTTTATCTCTTAAATGTACACAAAACACTGCCCTTTTATTGTTAAAGATGTGCTTTAATTCAAAACCTGTTAAATATTCTCTGGCCAAAAAGAAATGCAGAAAGGCATTTAAAACACAACAAATAAGTACAGGAATCAATACCTCCTCAGTATATTAGGAACAGCTGCCAGTGGTAGGCAGTGTGTTCTTGGTTAGGAAGCAAATGTTAGTCATCACCTTCCCTGTGAAGATCAATTTATAGATCTCAGACACTGAAACTGAAACTAGTGGACAAGTGCAATAGCCTGTTATCTTACCCTCCTGACCAACTCAAATATAGGAAAATCCTAATAGAAAAACTACGAGGCTTGGTAACAAACTTTTCAGGACCTTTTAGAATCCATCTCACATCCGTTCATGCAATCTGCAGAAGTCCAATATGACATTTACTGGGGATTCCTAACATTAAAGAGTGTGTTGAGCAGGTCTATACGTGCTTACAGGTTTACAATCTTGGTTTCACATGGTAAAAACTAATAACATGATGAATTATGTGTCCTTTAAAATACATAAATATTTCATAACCATCAGCGTTTGTTTTAATATTATCTTCCTTAGAATGTAAGTTGACACTGAACTAAACAACAGAAGCTGAGGTATGTATACCTGTCTCTAAGACTTGATAAAATAATGTGTGTTGTGGTAATGCAGAACGAATTAAGCATTTAATATATATGTATAATATCTTAAAGTTATTACAAAAAATGGCAAAGCTCCCCAGACAGACAAAAATGCAATTAACACAAAATGTGGTAAAAAAGGCAAGGAAGGAGTTTTAAAACGCTATTGTTTTGTGAACTTGTAAAGGCTACCCATATGAAATAATTTCCAAAATGTATGTTGAATATATAACAACAGCTTTAACAGTGGAACAGATTTTTTCATAAAAAGGAAATAAAAACAACAAAATACAAAGGGCTGTAAAACTGTGTGAGGCACATAGAGCCACAATACTATAAATCAACATTTCTAGCAAGAGATGACGTATATTTTCAGCAGACACTAAGCATGTTTGTGCCTGTACTTCTGCTCTGAATGTGTAGCATTGCGTAATGTAATGTCTTTCTTTCAGCATTGAGCGGGAATTTGTATGCTTCTGGGAAAGTCACTAGAGCCTAGCCTATGGAATATAGGAAATTCAGAGTGCAGAGACAATGACACAAAGATTAGCAATCATGTTTTGGTTTCTTGGGTTTTTCTCATAGCTTTTAAAGTTCACCTCAAGAAGGATCCAAAAAAGCCCAAACGTTGTGTATCTTTTCAGCATGGAAAAAAACGTTACTTTTTCCTTTGCTCTTAAAGTACACTAAGTAAAAGACTAAAAGCAATAAAACTTAATACACTTAAAAATAAAGTCCAGGTAAAAGATTATACAATCCAAGTAAAAGACTACAAACACTACAGCTTGTATGTATTCATTATAATTGTAAAGTGTATGAAATTGTGCTTTATAGTAAAAACAGCAGAAAACGCATAACAAACCTGTGACCTATCAAATCTCTTGTTCAGGTGAAAACCCTCCCGCCTCACTCTCTAGGTAGACTTTAAAAAAAAGAAAGTTCACCCAATTACTGTAGTTATTTGGCTTGAGGGCGTGTGCACACAATCCCTGTTTTGTATAAGCACTCTACCTGGTCGTCAGAGCTCACTACACTTAAGTGCGTTAGTCGCAGGTGCTGGGTTTTCAAAGTGACTCTTCCTGATTTATTTCGGGGCGCTCTGAATGCTGGGATGTCTAGGATAAAGGGGAAACGGATCTAGGGAGTGATACAGGAAACCAAAAACAGAGACAAGAGAGTTGGATTTAATCAGGGTAACCTGAAAGCCTGGAGACGACGTAAACAAAGCTTTTGTCTGCACATTTCTGTTCCTTGGACTGGTAGGTTGATCTTTCCTTTAACTGACTTTTCATATACTAAATCCAGAACTAGCACCTTCCCTGTCTTGTTTCTTACTCACAGTTGAACAAGCCTGATCATGTTAAAGAGGTGTTTTCATATTTTCAGCTACTACTGTATTTTACCTTCTCTTGTAGTCTGACAGTTTGTGTATGCCTGTTTACGTGTAGGTGCAGGAAGAGACAGATCCCAGAGACACCCATCATAATGTAAGTCTTTTAAAACTAATCATTTTCTTTAAGAAACCTAGAAGTAAGAACTAAAAACTTTCAACTGCCATGTACTCTTCATATTATTACATTATATTCTCTGGAGGTTTTAGCAATGATCTTGGTCCGACAGGAACCTCAACAGGTAAATAACTTATTTAAAAGCCTGAGAAAGCTTCACAGTCACAAACTACTTCTGCTAAGAAAATACAAACTTCACTTTTTCTAGGCAAAACTGCATTCTACCCTATTTGCTGTACATACGTCAGAAGGAATGCTGCTGTGTGAACACTTGCTTTTGACACACCTTTGTGAGGAGATTTGAAAATCACCTCCAGCTATGAAAGCAGCAATAAAATGTTTATAGCCAGACACGGTATATTTACATTATGGTTGAAAAGATTTTATGAGCAAGAGTTTTACATAACCAAATCTTCGTAAAAGATATTGTTCAAGCCATGCTCCATGTTATCGCATAACATGCTGTGAAGTGGACGGTATTAAAACAGCTGCTATAATTTACTTGGAATTAGTCAATACAGTATAAAAAAGTGCAGTTAAAGAAATGCCAAATATCCACCTCTGTATTCCACTTATCGGTTTAACTGTGCCCAACTAGAATCTATCACAGACAACTAGAACCAGTCAAAAACAGGACCAAAACAGTTTGTGTATGTTATAGTTATGTTTTCTAATGCAGTTCAACGGGTTTTAAAAGTTGATCAAAATATACTTCTTAAATTTAAAATACTTTTCCTCACAAGGTAAAAAAAAAGTCTTCTAATGCAATGTCTGTCCATTTTTTTGAAAGGCAACAAACCAGATGTTTAAAATGGGGGAAAACTAAAGCATAATATTTGAGCTTTTTAAGAAGTTTGTGGACCTTTGCTTTTTCATTTGTACTGCATTGTTTTAAACTGTCTTATTCTGACACCTGACAGTAGAACAATACTTAACCTCTGTTTCTGTTTCCAAGGAAGTGACCTTAACATTGCATGCATCAAATTCCTATGACTTGACCAAGTGTAGGTAGGTCGTGTAGCTCACAAATGTGAGGTAAAAGAAAGAGATCTACACACAATTGTTAAGAATTAAATCTAACAACATGGTTTCATGCAACGAATGTTAAATACACAAAACCTATTCTGACATCAACAACTTTCTTCAGCAGTTGATTAAAATAAGATACAATGTAATAGTAGAATGGGTTTGCTAGTTCCTGGATTCCATTATAGTATAACATTCATTTCATATTTTAATTATGTAAGACTAAATTCAATTCAATGTTAGATGTTAAGATGTGGGTTTTACAGTCTTTTACCATAAAATTCATTGCTTTGGCACTGATTTCTTACTGCACTTGTTCCTTGTTAGTTTCAGACATCACACAACTATCTAAACATCTCTTTTTGCAATATTCCCATTTGTTTTCTATTGTCTTAGGCACATCTAGCTCTGACTCAGCAGAGTGTCAACCACAGATTTAGTTCTGTAAATCTCACCCTATGAGTACAAAGATCAAAGCTAAAAACATACCAAATATGTTTGGATTACATGGTCAGGGTTGTACCTAACCACAAATAAGGGGAAGGCACAGAGCTCAGAAGGACTGTTCACTAAACTAACGAACTAACTGTTCGTTTTAGAAAACGTCTAAATCTTTAAATAATTACACCAAAGAGAAATACCACCCATTTATAAGTAATCATAAAGAGTGTAAATAAATTCTGTAGTTTACTTTGCATTAGACTTACCAAAAACATCCAGCACTTCTGAATAATTTCTCAGATTTAGCTGAAAGGGCAACTGTTATTGTACCGTGCAAGTCAGTACAAGCCTTTGATTAGGCAATGGTGTGACGTTAAACCGGTTCCACAGTCATCATTCTGTCACCAGAACAGGTAAGAACACTGAAGCTCTGGCATCGGTCAAAACAGAGCAGGAAACATTATTCGTGAAATGAGTTTTCACTGTCCAAACATTTCAGGCCTTACTGTAGATTCACTGCTCTAATCACTCAGTCCACAGTCAAATGTCCACAGCCTCCATAACAACACTGCTAAATAAAGGTAAAATTAACTAATCTGTGACTCAAAACAAGATTCAACCCCAAATGTTAATGGGGAAATGCAATTACAAACAGGTGCGATCCTGAATCAAGACTGCACACTGATATCTCTTGGATTCTAATTTGCCTTGCAAAATAACTACCTTAGGAAAAATAAAGCTTGAAAATGATTCATCAAATGTTAAAGTGTACAATTAAGGAAGGAAATTCAACACATTGCTATCAAGCTCAATGAAGTGGCATAATATGCTGACCTGGACCATTGTATATATCAGTGTCATGTGCCCTCATTCAGAATTGAGCTTCGAGCATCATAAAATGAACTTTTCACAATGAAAAAAATAACTCCTCTAAACACGGATTGTCACATATCTTCCACATTTAAAATAATTTATTGAAGCAATACAAAGATGACTTTCACACAAGAGTAAAGAAGAAAAAAAACTAAAGTCATTACTGAATTGTTATTGTAGGTAATGAAATAAAATAAAAACTTTCAAATACATAAGATTATCAATAATTTGGCCAATGGTGGTCACAGTTAATATATACTGTATCATACAGTATTTACAAACAATACTTCAGCTGTTATTAAATAAATACGGCAGTAAATGTATTATACCTTGCGTTAAGAAGCTGAAGTAATGTTTCTGTGGAGCACTGCTTCTACAGTATTGTAATTTAAATGTATTCTAATATTGTTTTGACGAACTCCATGCTCTATTTACAAAATGCATATACATTAAAGAAATTAAAAGAATGCGAATAGATAAACTATTCTAACAACTGATGCAATTATCTAGCATTTCTGAAAACTCCCTCCCAGGGTGACTCTTTCTCACCATGCACACTGGATAATCAATGTACCATAACTGCATCTTGAATACAAATCTTGAATGCAGTGCTTTACTTTTTTTACTTTTCTGCAGCAGACTATTTCTCTTTTTGTACTTATTAAGCGCAGATACAACAGCAGCTAAGAACATGGTAGCTCTGCGTCAATGGCCAGATAGCATCAATGAGCCTTTTCCTTTATGGATGTTTTGCATGTGACGCTTTCACAGGCCAGATGCATGGGGCTGGAGACCAGACCGTTCACTTCTGAGAGTCTGCATAAGCAGCATAAGAAATTACAGATCTTTTCAGTCTTTTTCCTACCCCTTCTTCCTTCTCTTATCTGTTTTTTTTATACTAGCCTTTGAAATTGACTGACATCATTTTGGTGATGCACTTTTGTGAATATGGGGTGGGTTACCATCATGAGTGGGTAGGGGAGGGGATTGGGGTCTGGATCTTGCTGTATTATAGTTAGATGTTCCTACTGTCTTTTTTGTAGTAGATTACTAAATGATAAAAATTAACAAAAGAAAAAATGGCAAGGTTTTACTTTCCCCAGTAGGTGACTGAAGGCAAATCTGAATGACTCACATCCGTTTAAAGTTTAACCTATATCCAAATGGAGGCACTCCAATTAGCCCAATATGTTCTTTTATTAACAATGCCATGCTAAATTAGAATAAATTTCACAAACTGCCATTCATTTTTAATGTTGCTTTGAAGCACATGTTTGAATACCACTTTTGGTCCAAATAATGAATAATACTACTAGCCTGGGGTATACGAGCACAGGTGCATTTATTAAACACAGACTGCAGCCATTTGGGTTTTCACCTCAAACTGTAAAAGGTGACCATCGTGCAATAGCCAAGATTTGCATCTGGAGTTGAATGTGAATGCAGTCGTTTTGGAACATTTCTTTTTCAAAAAAGAGATCTCACAAGGTGTGGAATAAAAACTGTCAATGAGTAACTGTTATTTTTTGAAGTCTTACCAACAGTGCAGCTTCACTGTGTATTTTCCTGCTTTTGTGTTTGCTCTCAACTCCTTTGAAACAATTCCAGTCTGAGCAAATCTGCAAAAATGTTAGCACTTTATTTTTAATAGGCAAATGAAGAAAATAATTCCCATTGCTGCACGCTCGCAAAATTCCAGGTAAAACCTATTTAAAATAATCTTGCCTCTCTTCCTGTTTCCCCAAGAACAGCTGCCAAGGAGCAATGGAACTGGAGTTGTAATTGGAGACCTCCTTGACAATTGCAGCCTCCAAACTGTCTGCCGGCACCACAGCCTTGACCCAGAATGCCGCTCAAGTCCTCGTTGCACCTTAAATCCCCATCACCCCGCTGGAGTAAGAAGCAGAAGAGGAAGGAGGTGCTCTCGGTGAACATGATCAGCCTGCCCCTGGGCGACTTCCGTCACCTCTCCCACATCGGAAGTGGGGGAAGCGGGGACACTTTCGGAGACCTCTCCTTCCTCAACAGGGGCCACAGCCTCCTCCTCAAGAGCTCCCAGAGTGAGCAGAACCTCCTGCTGGCCTGTGCCCCCCCACCCAAGCCCCCTCGGCTCAACCCAGAGGAGGACCGGTCTCGGGAGAGTACAGCCTGGGGGGACAGCTACACCAGCCACAGACGACAGATCTCCAGCTCCCTGCCTTTGCTGGACAGCGAAGAGCTGGACAATCTTCAGCCTGAGGACCACAGCGACACCACAGACAAGCACAGCTTTAGCTCAGGGAGAGACACGGAGACAACACTGTCCTTTGAAGAGGACCCTCTGCCAGTGGAAGAGGAACCTGCCTTCTCTCTAAATCTTGACCTGGGTCCTTCAATTCTGGATGATGTTCTTCAAGTAATGGAAAAACATCAGTGAAACTTAATAGATAAATTAACAGGGGTATTAGGGCAGTAAAAAATATTAAATCTCAAACAAATAAGCAAATGCAGGAAGAATGAACATTATAAGAATATATTTAAGGATCATAATGCATAAAGGAAAACAGATCATTCACTTAAGAATTTTATACAAGGTACCTGAAATGCAGATATAGGTACCTTTACCACAGAATGTAGATTGAATGATTGAATCCAATGAACTGCTTGTATTACAGTTCATTTCCACTGATATTCAGCAAGCATTTCACAGACGTATCTTATAAAACACAAGCTAGAAGATACAAGTGGGAAAACCAGTCACTTCTTTACCCAAAGGGCTGTTAAGAGTATCACAGTAATGCGGCGAAAGATGGCTTCTTTCAAGAAATGGCTGGACAGGACTCCCAGATTAATTAGCTTCTGACTACCAATCGGGCCCAATGGGCTGAATGGTCTTCTCTCATTCGTAATCTTTCTTAGGTTTTAAAATTCAGACACCTACTTTTGAGAGAATGTAGTGCAGACATTACACAATCGGGAACTGGAATTACTGTATGTATTGACTTACTCATATTGTATTACAAGAAAAAGCATCACTTTACATCACGTTACTGGACAGAAGTGCAGCTTCATTTTGTAAAAAAGGAAATCTTTTGTTCAGCTGGAAATTAGTCTGCACTCTGTTCCAAGAGCAATGGAGACTCAATAAGTTACTTTGTAAATATTCACACTTCGTCTGTTCTTTCCTCAGGCACAAATATCTGTCAAGTACAACAGTTCCATAAGTGCAGAGTTTTTAAAATGAAGTACTCTGAAAAAGAAAAAGCTACTCAATAATAGCAGCTGTATCATAGGTATAATCCATATGTTTCCATTAGTTTCTAGAGAATTGTAGTGCTTAAAGTTTATCTGCCCACAACAATGCTGTTGAATACAGCTTGTTTGACTAGAACCAGGCAGGAGTGCACTTCATTATCTTGTCACTGTCTGGGTGTGTGAGCCGTATGAATGCAGTCCAAGTACAAAGCTATTGACAAAGAGCCCACATATGGCATGCTTAACGTCACTGACATTGGACTCATTGGAATGGACTCTGAATGAATAAGCTGCTTACTGGGTTCAATGAATCACCGATTTTAGATGCTCAGGAGGACAATTTAAAGTCTAGCATTTACTGGACATGTACAAAACATAAAAATGGTGTTTAGGATTTTTAAACTTCTTTTAAAGCTATATATACAGTATTTCAAACAGGAATGCTTGGAGTTTAGGAATGAAATAACTGGAAAAGTCTATGCAGAAGTTTTCTAATCCCAGGTACCATGTATTTATGGTTAGACACACATTGTTATAGAAATATGGGTAAGGGTTTTATGTTTTTTATATTTAAAAAAATATATATTTTTAAACAAAAAGTTTACAGAATGTTTTTGAAGCAAAAAATTATAGTCAAACATTCTCATATAACAGAAGTTAGTGCCATTCATAATTATCCTGAAAATTGAAGCATTCTCCTTTCCTACCACCTAAGGTCTTTATTTTTGCACCATATAGATTCTTCTAAGGACACCAAACTATGAGGTACAACTACACAACTCAGCAGTTTAAAAGCCAACAAAAACTTCGTGCACAAACATGAAAATATCCAAAGCTTTGAAGAGCACATTCAAGTTGATCGTGGCTGGCTCTGTGGTCTTCTATCTTATCCCGTACTCCCAATCCCTGTACTAGCAGCGTGCAAACAGTTACAATTCTGACAACAAAAACAAAACAGGAACAGTACTTCCTGAGCCACAAGAACATTGAGAGCAGCTGTCTCCCATCATACACGTATGATAATTAAGTCCCCCTAGAAGTCCTGTCAAAGTGTGATAGTTCCTGAAATAAATGTTTTTTTGTTTCATCAGAGTCATATGTGTATTATTCCTACAGAAAATACGGGTAATTTACTCACAATGGATTAAATACTGTACGCAAAGATTATAGATCAGGCTGGTTTGGGAGAACCCCAAAATGGGAGGTTTTATAGATCACTCTAAATCACTCATTTTTAAAGATTGGAAACATCGTCAATTTTTGATCAACTAAGGACATGTGTTCAATTAAGGAAACTCTCATCCTTGAGGATATCCTTACATCAAATTATCTGTGTATTCATTTTAAATATGTAATAAATCATCTGCTATCAATAACTAAATTCCTCTAAGTCTTTTGAAAACGGCAACTTAATGGTGAAGCATGAAACTGGGGTGAACTGGGCTGGAGATGCGTTTACCTTCAAAATTGTTAGAAATTATTCAGGGTTTACTGGCCTTCAGAAATATTACATACAGTAGGCATATACACTGTACACACATATACGAAGATGCAATGGGATTATATAGTATAACTCTAATGCTCAATTAATCTCTTAACCTATTATGGGCTGTACTGAATACATGACGGGATATTAAGCCTGATGCCAAAATGAATGATCTTTCACCCATCCCAAACAAAGTTCACATCACTAACAAAATCATTATGGAACCTCAGAACTCAGTGAGTTAAAGAAGAATTTGTGCAATTTGCCATTTGGACAAAAATAATGAGCAGAATTTTTTAGCTCTATTTGGGGGGTTCCAACTATTTAATCTAAAAGGGGAGCTCTTTTACTTCTCCAACCAACGTTTTTTAAGCAGTCTTTTCACTTCAAGGTTACACTTGCCCACATCTGCCGTTGTGCCTTAATAGTCAAAAGGCAATACAAGTCGATTGTGTGAAACTCTACTTATAGACCTCAATGCCTGTTCACATCTTTAAAACATTTATATGCAATTTAAGAACTGAGGTAAAATGCAAGTTAGCAAATCATCCTCAGAGATACTTTTTTACTAGCTTCATGGTTTGCAAAATATTCAAGCCATGACATCTTAGGACCTGTCTTCCAGCAAAAAGGAGCACTTTTCTGTCCCTATACATCCACGCAGAACCCTCACCAAAACACCGCTCTCTCCTGATGTCTTTATGCAATACTGCAGTAGAAATAAACGGACTCCTCTGCTTTCAATAACACAAGGAGAGAAAGCTGCAACCAGAACCAAACCAATGGTTTCAACTAAAACACAACCCCTGTTATTTTAGGTGTAATTTTAGTCCTTACTACTGTTTCTGCTCCAAAATGAGTAATAACAAAAGAAAGGCAGTATTTCCACATCTGCCTTTTGGGTTTTTGTAATAGAGCTATTCATTATAAATTCTGATGAGGGTTTAAATGCTACCTGCTGAACAAACATGTCTGCTTCTCACCACGTCTCGAGAAAGACCTGCCAAGTGCACACATCAGGGAGCTACCCTGTTCTCTTACCACCACTGCAGGAGGCAGGAGAAGACATGCAATCCAGGCTCAGATTACATTGTTACAGGTTTCATTATTTATTTCTTTGTTTTTAACAGCCAAACCAGTTATACCAAGTATGATGTCATTATCAAGTTTTAGACTTGAACTTCAAGTTCAAGAAAGCTTATCTCTGGGCTGCTTTTGATACAACAAGAGCAGAGAGGGACACAATCCTCCATGATCTATTATACAAAACAGTCAGCTGAAGGGTGGACAGGCAAACCTGCCCATGTGTAAGGATGGTCTGAAGACACAGAAAAAGGAAACTCAGTGTCTACTGAGACAGATGTTGCGTGAGACATCATGCCACTGGCTAGAAAGATAAGGGAATTTTTTACATTCCAGAGATTTCTCACGGAAGTGATGTAATAAATTTCTTGAAAGTGTCTTTTAAGATACAGTATACTGTACAGTACATGCCTGTCTACTCCTGGCTTTCCTGTTTTATTTGAAAAATGAGAAAACTGCATTTTCCTCACAAACATTAAAAGTGCTATGAAATAGGAAACATGCTGACAGCAGAGCCAACAGCATTAGGAATTTGACCAGAATAAAAAAAGAAAAGAATGTAAAATAATGTCAGCAGATTGGATAGATTTAGTTTCATTTTTCTTAAACATTCAGACAAAACTGACAGTGGGACTTAAGAGATAAAATATCTGGAGTCATACTGCACACTCCATTTGAAGATACTGGTCTTATTTTATTAGTATATATTTAACCATTGCTTGACTCAGCCTTTTTTGTTGAAATAAGATCAATAAGAAAGTTAATGAAAGGACTTCCATCATAAGTAGCAGATGAATACATGTAATAAGAAATATGAAAATCCTCACTACATCCTACATTTTAACAGTGAACAAGATTCCTCATGCTCAACAACAAAACTAGGAGCTGAGGATGCAAATGGAAATTGAATCAAGAACTGTCAGCTGGTGGGCAAACAACCAAAACTGTTCTTAATCGTACTGTACCAAAACAGATTATATGCAAATAATATCATTACTGGACACTTAAAGTTGGATGAAGCAGAACCCCCTGAGGAGATAAATTTTGCAATACAGTAAAAACAATGTTGTAATTACAGTAAAAAACACATATTTTGGTCATTCAATGACGGGACATGAAAACACTTCAGTTTTAATGATTATGTTTCATCAGAAGAACATGTCTGAATAGAAACCTTAAATATAAGATGACTCTGCGAAACTGAGATAAGTCAAACCACATACCACAAGAGCTTGCCTTTGACAGCAATCCTTGACCTGATCCATCAATGATCTCTTCATCTGCAATTCCTGTCAACCCTGTCAGGGGATTCCATTTTGGTTTACCATAAAAATCCCCAAGATTACAATACATTTTTTCACTAACTTTAACAACCACTGTTGAACTCTTCAATAATTCAAGCAGATAATGCTTACGATTTAGTGGTTTTCACAGAAGAAGAAAACAAAATGGTGCAATATCCAACAATAAACAAAATAGGGAAATTAATTTTTACAGAAAGAAAGAAATCAAGATCCAGGCTTTTCTCTGGAATAATGACAGTTTTACAGTAAAATCAGCCTTTCCAAATTCTCTTCAGTGTCATACATTTCAAATTAAATTAGCCATAATTAAAGAAAGTGATAACAGTGTGGTGTTAACAGTACACAGCTGGTTTCATTATCTTGACAAACACCACAGCAGAAAGCTTGTGATGTGTGCTGCATCTCCAAAACACATCACTTCTCTGACACATCAACAACAACCCAGAAAACATTACCTGAATGTCTTGGATAAGCTCAATGACTCTTTTTCTTAATTTTGTGCCTTTTAAAAAATAAGGTATTGTGGGACAATCTTCTTAAAGCAAGGCCTGGTTGGCTGCAATACTTTTCCTCAAACTGTTCTACAAAATGCAGCAAAAAGCATCATTGCACTAAGTAAAAGTGTAAAAAAATAATTCATGTGTATTGTTTTGAAAGGTCCCTAAGGACCACAGGTGATAGCTAAGGGCTCCAAGGCATCTTCAAGATATTAGACCTGCTTCACGTAGGTTTATGAGTTTATTCAGGCCAGGAAGGATGTAGGTCTTAAAACGCATAGTTTCATAGCACCTGCATGTAGTTTAATCGGGAATTTATCTTTACCTTGCTTTGGTCAAAATTACAGCATAAACCCAACTGTAAAAAAAATTGGGCAGTAATACAGGGTGACTTACTTTTAAAAAAGTATATGTATAGAGGTCTGCAAATTTATTGCAAGAAGAGAACAGAAATAACCGCTTCAAAACATTTAAAAATGGAAGCAATGGTTTTTAACTGCAGGAAACTTCCGTTTTGAATTTCAACAATGCAGTTAACTGTCTTATAAAAAATAATTTAGTTAAATAAAATAGCTGACACAATTCACTTCGAGACTAATCCTTTTAGAAATGACATTTGAAAGATTCCTCCATTACTGCTAGAGAAATAAATGGCCATTACGTGCGAGTCAGATAAACAGAGGGAAGGCAGGAGGACAAATTCTCTCTGACACTCCTATAGTACATCTCTCTCTGTGGCTGGGGTGTCTTCCAACATCATTAAGATGTGAGAACCCACAGCTGCACAAACTGTGCTGGGAGCCTGAATAAATGTCACAGGGGTGAGGGAGGGAAAACATTTGCACATCTTAAAAAGCCCTGCAACTTATTACTCCTGACATTTTCATCCCTTCTGCATACATACACTTACTGTATACTGCCGGACATTATGAAGGGTTGTCTGGAGATTTTATATCGATAAAGGATTTTCAGAAATAATACTTGGCAGAAGCTGGGGGAAAATCACATTTCTATCACACAAATTCACTGCCGTGTACAATCACCTTACAAGACATGAAAACTCCAGTCTAGAATGTTCTGATGGAAACAGAAGTGACCCAGAAGGTCCTTTGTAACGGTGGCTATCATTTTCTCAAAGGGCTTAATTCTGTAGATGAAGAGATGAATGACTTAACTTGAGTGGTGGTGGGGATTATCCACTATATGTGTATGTAAAGAGGGGGGGTTAGATAAAAGAAGGAATCTGAGAGTCTAAGAAAGCACAAACATTACTGACACAAAAAAGGGAGCCTCCCAGATGAAACCAGTATAGTCCCAATGCATTTCTGGTGGTATGTTCTGCTGCTGTGAATGATGTATAATTCATAATACCCATAAATGAACTGACACAAATGAGAATATGTTAGGATGCTGCTATACAAGTTAAATAATGTATGAACTTCTACAGGGGTTGTGGAGGGAAATATTATAGCTATTTGCCACGAAAAATGAGTTGTTATTATTCACTGCAATTTTTGACAGCACTCTGGAATCTATTGGTCATTTTAGGATATTTGACTGGTACTGCTGGCTGTACATTTCATACAAAACAGGAAGATTCTATTAGATTTTTTAATTTAAATTCCAACATAATTTCATTAAAAAAAAGTATCACAAGTATAATTCTGGACTGTAAACTACAGTCAGGAATTCTTTCCTATTAAACTGACACAATCAGGCCTGACACAGTGAGTACAAGCTCCTCCAAACTTTGTAAGCAATACCTTCATCAAATGGCATTTAGCTAAGTGTATTAAAATCATGTAAAGTTATTCTTAACAAGCATTATAACACAGAGGAAAGATGTGAGAACAAAGACTATAATTGGAAGACAAATTATCTTGGCACTGCATGACTGCCCAGAAGTTTTAAACTCCAAAGTGTGGCTCCACATCTGTTACCACTTTCCCCTAATTCTAATTTGATATCATATAATAAAGTCAGATATACAATACCAGCTTGAATTATTAGGTGTATTTACTGTATATGTACAATATTTTGCATTTAGATGCACTTTTTGAGAAGTCCTTTATTATTTTTTTTACAACTGTAATATTCTGTAATAGTCTGTAATATAAGACTGCAACATTTTCTCTGGCCATCTCTGCTTCTTTGTTCTGACCTGAGAAGAGTGAATGGATTTTGTGTTCTTATGGTCATCAATAAGAATAAAATCGACTGCACAGCACAGCAATGCTCTCATCAACATGGCTTCTATGCTGGATATCTTGGTCCCTGTGAAATACTGGCATAAACACGATTTAATTGGCTGTAAATGTGGTGAAGAGTTTAAGGGATAAACTTGATTTCACTTATTAGGGCAAGCCTTTAAAACTGTGTTCAGTTTTGTGGAGTGAAGCATTTCTGTGGAGGTCCCTAAGTATTTTTGTTAACAGCAAGTAAAAAAAACAACAACCTGGTAATACAGTGTATTTTTTTCCATTACTTTTTAAAATAATTTTTAAAACACAGATCTGAACATCCCTTTTAATTGTAAAATAGCACTTCCCTTATTCCCTGGTCCCTTTGGCCCCAGTACCTTTGAGCTTGCCTTTTCGATGAACTCTCTATAAATTCAACCTTGAATCAAATTACTCATTTGTAATGTTCGACATCTTTAATTTAAAACTCCTAGATTTTCAGAGATTTCCAGATTAATTTTAAATTTACTGAGTGGAACTTTTTAAACTTGAAGTGCAGCGGAAAAGAAAACCATCAGAAAGCAAGGTCAGGATCACCAGGACAGGAAAGTCTTAGTGTACAGCATGTTAATACACAGAATGACATCTGGGAGTTTTACAGTAATAGCGAGTCACTAAAGGCCTGTATCACAGAGAGGGTCCGTCGTCTCCCAGCAATGATGTATCCCTGGACTGTCCATCTACCCCACTGAGATCCCTAAAGATTCCCACACTTTACCTCTTTAAAACAATATTTTCTCCCCGGTTGCGGTATTTGTTTTCTCTTGCCATTTGAATGAAATTATAATCATTGCCACCACCAACTGATGTCTTCCTTCTATATACAGTACCTTGGCACCGGATTTCTCCTTTTATCTCCAAACAGTTTTTGTTTTGTTTCAATCATGGTCATCACCAATCTCCAACAGAGATGTTAATGCTCCAGCTGTGAACAGCAGGGGTCATTGCCTGTAGGGGTCATCCTTTTCTCCTACAGAGCTGTCTTTGAGTTTAAATTCATAAACCATACTAAAAACATCTCACAAGCCCTTTCTTTGTCATTGCAAAACAGAACATTGTTTCATCTTATGAGAAGCTGCTGAGCACTAAGCATAAATATCCTGGAACAACACAGGGAAATGAAATTCTATTTTCTGTGATGTAATTACATCTGAGCATTCAGACCCATTAAAAAAGTAATGAGAGAGACTGGTATTCTTCCAAAAGTGTGAAAGTCATTTTGAATTGACCTAACTCTTATTTCCTTCTTGCAATTATTTTTTAATATTTAAGAGTACATTTTCTTGTTACTAAGCCTTAAAATCATTGTTCTTTGTTTATAAAAGTCCTGCTCTTGTGTTATGATTTATTTTCTTGACAGAACACATCTGTTGATATGGACCTTATTGTGAAGGATGCCAGCAAACTCTTTAGCTATTTGGAAAAATACTTTTTACTTTTTATCTTGGACTTTCCATTCTTCCTAGCCTCATTGTAATCTGGGTACTTCATCTCAACATCAGTACAGGCTGGAAATTTCCAGAAGGTGAACAGCATCTTGTGACTAGGCAGTATATAAAAGACAGACAGCAAGAGAAAGAATGTATTATGAGAAAACCCTACTAAACACCTTCACTACTTTATCCCTTTTTGGCAAACCAAAATGTTTTTGATTTGTCAGGTACTGAGCACTGAAAGGTCAATGTAAATTAAGGTATAGAAACTACATTTTTATACTGATGGAGCTACTTAAATTAACCTTTGAAATCTACTGCATAAGGTTTGTCACTCTTGTTTATCTGGATGATATTTTTGGGGATCAATGGTTCTCTTTTTTTGGAGACTTTAGAGAGCAGGCTCACTTGTGGACGGGAATATAGTTTAGAAAAGCCCGCACACCTAAAGATTCATGTCCCCTTCAAAGTGCAACTGGGGTTATCAAAGTTGGAGAAGACAATGGGCTCTAATAAATTCTAAATAGTAACCTGGAAATATTTTGTGTGTCATGTGGATTTAGTAATTACTTTAATAAATCTCTGTCTTGAAAGCTAGTACCTGTTTATTTCTCCTTTTCCAAATTGTTCACAGAACATTAAAGAAGCTATTGCATGTGACCTTACCCAGCATTTCCTCACCAGTGGGGGGTGTTATTACTTAACTTTAAATTTTATAAATTGCTGGTACTCAAGCTAGAACACAAACTATTCGGCTTAATTACTTTTACACATTCTATTGACTACCATGTCAATGTGTTACATTAAACTGCCTTTACTTCCTACATTACAGCTAATTAATTTACCAACTAATATTGTACAAGAGCTGGGTTCTAATAAATTCTTAAATTTATGATATACACTTTTCACCTTGCATTGAATGAACAGCCATCACACGATGAAAGCTTTTTGAATAAAGGGATGCATTACTTGATGAAACTCTGAATGCCATACTTAAATATTTTGTTCTTTGTACTGTATGTCGAGACAAAATTAAAATAAGCTAAGTAGAAACCAGTAGAGGCCTCAGCTTGAACAGTATGCTGAGTCCTTTAATCCAGGGATTGCTGGTTCATATCTGGGTTACTAGATAGTTCACTGTGACCACGACTCCCCAGTGAGTGGCTAAAAATCATAGGGAATGCAGGGTTTGAATTTGACCAGAAAACTGACTAAGCACTTGCTAAGTTTGACCAAGTTGGTCAGGATTTCTTCAGCTTGTGGTACAACAAAATCCCCTATGGCTGACCAGAAGGCTGTACACTTGCAATTTTCTCAGTAAGAGTGGCACCAATTCTCCAATTCTCTCTTCAGGAATCTTAAAAGGGCGTTTTGGGTGTCATGGGTCGCAGTACTAAAAAAGATGGGTGACCTCATGTTTTATAGGTGGCACTAGTCTTTATCATGGTCTCTTCCACGTTGCTGTTACATTGCTGCTGCAGCCCTCATACCAAACTAACAATGAGTAAAAAAATAAAAATTCCAGATTAAAAAAATAACAATACTTGTACATTACCACCGTAATGTATGGTGAAATTTCAAATGGTCAAACTCACCTAGCATCTAGGAACTGAAACACATTGACAAAAGCTCACACTTTACTGATAGGAAAGTCAGTGGGCTGACTTCAGTCAGAGAGACAGTGCAAGTCTATAGTCAGTGGGCTTTATTCGTTAACTCTATAACCAGTTTCAACAAGTATCTTTTGTATTAGTGGCATGCTACCACACTCTTAAAAACATAAGAATGTTATAAATGAGAGGAGGGCATTCCAAACTATCCACCTCTCACTGCATTTTTCACAAATGTGTGCCAAGGATTGAGCTCCCCTGTTATAGTCAGTTAATGTAAAAAAAACAAGGCTCAAACTATCAACATCTGAACCACAGAGATACTACAACTAAACTAAATAAAACCAACAAACATTATGACTTATTTCAGATCTTAGTTTATTATATGTGTAATGGACTGTGATCTTTAATGAAGGTGGCTTAATGGATTTGAACACATAAAAACCCATGATAGTTACACCAGTCTGTGTGGGAGGTTTTATTTTTCAGATCTTGCAGGTTAAATAACAAAAAACACTCTTCAGCTTCCGCAGACAGCTATTAAACATCCAACCAATCACTAACACCATGGAAGCCCTTTTTATCCTGAAAAACTAACTGTACCCAAGAGACGACACAACTTCTATACCCTTTACAAAATACCTAATTAATCATCATTTAGTGTATCTAATTACAAATAATAGAGGCTTTTTTGTACGGTCTCTATTGGCAGATTGACTGTTAAACAGTCCCTTCAAAGACCAGCCTGCCACATGGAAAAGTATAAAAACTGCAAGACACTGAGACTCTTTACTAATCCAGAAGGGCTGGCTGTTCTTCTGCATAAACACCTGCTCATGCACTAAGGATAGCAAAACTCCCCTCATCAGGTCACATTTCTCTCCAGAGGGAGATGCGCAGTGACAGGGGGTTGTTACACAGCACATAATCCTGGTAAGCACATCATTAAATCATGTACTGATGTTGTGTAACTCTTAAGTCATAGCCACAGCTGTTTTAAGACCCAGGACAATTTTTTTGCTATAAACATCTGGAACTAAATTCTCATTAATCAGACTGAGGTAATTCCTCTCCTTGTTCCAATGTAATTTCATTATCTTAATTAGTGACTCTGGATAGATTAGGTAAAAAAGGTATCTTCATTTTAACCTGGATGATGACAAACAGGAAAAAAGGCTTCCACTGTATTAGTTTACTTTCTGAGGCTATTGGGCCTTCCTGGTTCTTGTGACTCTTACAGTGTCCCATAACATACATGTAGGACATTAATACTGTCTGGATCCTATAAATGTAAAGAGTGAAATATTTTGATTAATAATAAGAAATACGATATCCTTGTATTCATGTTCATCCCTAAGGATATCAAAAAACTTTATCTAAAGAAGGTGACACACTTTTTCCCACTTATGAAGTGTAGCACCTACCTGAATGACACACAACAGTCATTATATGATTGGTGTGTGTCATTCCACCAGCCGTCCCAGACATCCCCAGTACACAGCAGTTGTGATGAAGAAATTATTTCACCAAATTAATTAAGAGGGTACTTTGAGAGGGCCAGACTGTAAAAGCCCACAGTAGAATTTAGCCAGGACACCAGGATCAAAACCTCTGCAACTTCTGATCAAGATGGAAGAGTGCTAACTCCACCAATGTCACTTGCAGACGCCCCCTGCTTTTCCAGGGAAAATGGAAGATTGTATTACAAAATATAATACTTTTTCAGTGTATATATACCAAGCATCAAAAGTTCCTTGCAAAATCATTTAGATCCTTCCTATGGTGTCTCATTTTGTGAAACTACATGATACACGAACATTTCAAAATCTGAATGCTCAAACTGAAGACTTCCAAGGCTAAGGTAAGTTACAGTAAATTTCAGCAAATCCTAAAGTGAAAAAAACTGAAATATATTGATTGCACAAGTATTCAGATCTGAATTTAGTATTTGGCACAGGCACCATTGGCAGCAGTTACAGCCACAAGTCTTTTTGAGTAAGTCTCTACCAAATTTGGTATGCATTCTTTTTGGCAGATTTACTTTATCAAGTTGCACAGGAATCGCTTATGAACAGCAGTTTCAAGTCTTTCCACAGATTCTTAATAGGATTCAAGTCAGGACTTTTCAATGACTTTATCCGTGATTTGTTTTGAAAGCTCCTTCGTCTTGGCTTGACATTCATCATCTGCTTGAGGGAACCTTACACAAACAGGTGTTTTTATTCTGAAATCATGTGAGGCACTAACATTGCATAGAGGCCACTCTAATTGCGTGACTAATTAAGGCAACATTGTGCACAAAATAAAATTTAGGTTGCCACAGGAAAGGATGTGAAACCTTACCTCCATTCTTTGCAATTATTTTTTCTTATTATCTACTAAATGGCTACTTCACAGTAACAGGAATGAAAGATTTCAAACAACATGTGAAAACTGTACAAGGGTGTGAATACTTTTGCAAGGCACTCTATTACTTATGGTGGAACAAATGTCATAAAGACTACTTTTTTGTAGCTGGTGAACTCACATTTTATTGACCAGACACATCATAGATAATTTCACTATGCTGATTAACATTTGTCATCAACAGGGGGTCTAATGTGAAAGTCATAGGTTAACAGTAAACTTGGTCACTTTTGGAAGCAATACACACCATGGATTTGAGACATATATTATGCTTTGCACCATACTGCAGATGCTGTCTTTTAGGATGCTGTTCTACTCTTTTAATAGAGCCTGGATAAAGGTGTCTCTTCACTAGTTTGTGAGTCTGAGATGCCACAAAGAGTCTTGAGTTCATCCCACAAATGTTAAAAGAGCTTCTTGTGCGAAAAGAATGGCATCCAGGACATACTGTACTTCCACATTCCTATTTTGAAAGAAACTCCTCACCACTTTTAATTTCATATTAACCTGAATTCCTTTTTGCACCATGTTTATTGTGCTTCAGCTAAAGTATCAGTATTCTAAGTCTTCATCTCCAAAGAAACAATGATTTCCCAAAGCTGAAAAGACCCCAAGTGAGCAGGGTGAGTTTGTTCTGAAACTCCCAGAGCAGGACGTGCAGAAGACTCTAAGCAGGGTGAAAATCTGTAAGGCTGCAGGGCCTGATGGGATACCACCTTGCGTCCTGAGGACATGTGCAGCCCAGCTGACCACAGTGTTTACAGACATCTTCAACTCCTCCCTGTCACAGTCCATTGTCCCCACCTGCTTAAAAAAAACCACTGTTGTTCCACTCCCCAAAAAGGCAAAAGTGACATGCCTGAACGATTACCGCCCAGTAGCATTAACATCTGTGGTGATGAAATGCCTGGAGAAGTTGGTGTTGTCACACATCAACTGTTCCATTACAGAGTCCCTGGACCCCTTGCAGTTCACCTACCTGAACAACAGATCAGTGGATGATGCTGTCTCTCAGGCTCTACATACCACCTTGGAACACCTGGACACTAAGAACTGGTATGTGAGAATGCTGTTTGTGGACTACAGTTCAGCATTCAATTCCATCATAACCCAGCCAACTGGTGACAAAGCTCAGGGGATTAGGTCTGTGCAACTCTGTCTGCAACTGGCTGCTGGACTTTCTAATCAAGAGACCACAGGTGGTGCAGATAGTTAATAAAACATCAACACCTCTCACTCTGAGCACTTGAACCCCACAAGGCTGCTGTCTGAGTCCAAGGTTGTACGCCTGGTTCATTCATGACTGCACAGCAAGACACAGCAACAACCGCATCATTAAGTTTGCGGATGATACCGCTATAATAGGACTGATCAGCAATGATGACGAGTCCACTTACAGGGATGAAGTCGTACAGCTGCTTAGGTGGTGTCATAGCAATAACCTCGACTTGAATGTAAATAAAACAAAAGAGCTAATAGTGGACCTTTGGAGACACAGGCCACACACTCACAGCCCACTCAGTATTGATGGAATGGAAGTGGAAACCAGCTTTAGGTTTTTGGGAATTCACATCTCTAAAGATCTAACCTGGACTGTGAACACTGACTCTATCTTGAAGAAGGCTCAGCAGCGCCTTTATTTCTTGAGGTGGCTCAAGCGATGGGGGATGCCAATACCTGTGTTGGTGAACTTCTACCGCTGCACCATTGAGAGCGTCCTCACCAACGGGATCACCGTGTGGTACGACAACACCTTTTCTCGAGAAAGAAAGGCACTGCAGAGAATGGTCAATATGGCTCAGAAGATCTCACTGTGGTCTCACCAAGATTAAACAGCTCTATGGGGACCGCTGCCTTGGTAGAATTCTGGCCATCACAGAGGACAGTCACCACCCCGGGCATGAGCTTTTCACCCCACTGCCCTCAGGCAAGAGATACAAGAGCATATGGACACTTACCACTAGATTCTTCAATAACTTCTATCCTCAAGCAGTGCGATTGGCGAACACATTTAGCCATGCTCCTCACACCACACCTATACCATCTACCTCATTACGATTGCTTATTTATTGCACATCTCCAGTCACTGTTTACACATCTGCATTGTTTACACTCAAACTGTTTACTTGTACATTGTCTACTGTTTGTTTGTATATTGTCTTGATGCACTGTCTGCACTTTGTGTTTTTACACTTGATACTTTCTGTAAGTAAGAATTCTATTGTACCAGTACATGCACCGGTAACATAAGGCAATAAAGTTAAAGTTCAAATAAAAGAAACTCATGTCATGAACCTAATGTGCATCTGATATCCTTACTTCCTGCCAAGACTCACCCATTTAGACTGCAATTGCCATAGTCACCACACCAGCTATGTGCATTACATAGTGGAATAGCTTGGATTTTGTTTTAATACAGTATTGCGCACTATTACAGGTACTGCAACCAATATAAATTAACACCACATAGTGTATACAGTAAACAATAAATGAAACTTTGAAGACAGAATCCCATTTAAAAATTGTTTAAATTCTGTACTGTGTATTTATTTACCTTACACTGGACTGTTCAACGACTTAAAACACAAAAATATGACTGCAGTAAGGGGTATTTATCATTTTAAACAAAAAAGCGCAGATCGATATACAGTACAGATGATGCAGTGTGTGTGTGTAAGAATTTAGCAGTGGTGACCGTATTATGCTTACTCTGTGTTAGTCAACCTCCTAATTATTCTTTTCCTTTCTGTAATTCGAAAACTGCATTATGGGACCTATGTCGAGCCATACATAACCCATGAAACTGTACTGAAATTTTGTTAATGCATAATTTTGTAAACTATTTTCTTTTCTACTCCATTTTGTTAATTGACAATGCAGTTGATAATGGTGCATATCTAACTGATTAATAATCTATGGAAAATCTCTAGAGAAGGTTATTTTTGTAAAGTATTTAATTAGCACAAAACAATCTAAACAAAAAGAATCAATAGATTTGTGGATCTAAAAATGATCTTAAAGAAAACAGAATGTAAACTACCAAGTTAATAAGAGTAAGGATGTACCAGTGCAAAGTCAGATTTCTAAGATGGTAATGGGACTTCTCACTAACCCACCACCTTTTCCTTTTAGCTTGCCTCTCTGCCTGCAAAATCTCATTCCCATACACACTCACGTGCATTTTCCTGATCTGCTCAAATGCAAGACATCCTACATATTGTGAAACAGATGAAGCAAATTATAGAGCAGCAATTGTGCAACAGCCCAAATGCTCCCTTGCTTATTTAGTAGCATTTATCTCACATATGTGGGTTTGCTGTTTCAGCACCAAATTCTCTCCAAAGAATTCCTAGTTGAAGAATTTTAAACCATTTTCCCCCTGTGAGTCAACCTGACCATTCCGGAATGTCTGTAAACCACAGCAAGACAGGGTAAAGGATCAAAACTGGAGAGAAACCAAAATGACCCACCTGTTCTTCTTCTGTAGCTCAAAATGAAACAGAGCATTCCTTCCTTCAGTCTATGAGGCTGCCATGCTGCTGTTAGTGGGACTGATTTTAATTCTTAATGAAAGATGAACAGGGGTTTGGACTAACAGTGGAGAATTAGAGCCCTTTCCAAGCCATACAAATTTCAACATGCTTAAAGAAAACAAAGTACTGGAATCTGGAACAGCTAAATGTAAGGACTTGGGACTATTTTTGCACTGGTACAAAAATAATACCTTACATTTCAATTCTTCTCAAGAATGTGTCTAAAATATTATTTAGTTTGGAAGCCACATGGCTGGGATATTCATTTTCAGTATTTTCCAATATATCAATCATGTTTAAAAAAGTAACAAAGAACATGTGCAGAATTCAGGGTGTTGTGGTTTTAAGACTCAATCCTTGCTTATATACAAGGCACAGTTTAGTATTATCTACACAAGCTGTAAATGAACTGCATGTTGAAGAATTCACATGATCAGAAACGCTTTGGTCCAGATGTTACCAGTTCAAACCTGAGCCAGGCAATCAGGCGATTGTGAGGGATATTGAACACTGCCAGGGATCCCTCATCGATTTACAGTATGCATAAACCAGTCCTGGAACCTACAGAGTACCTAGAAGCTTGTAATGACATGGAGAAATGCGTCACTCTCACAATCAGAGATATTTCCTCTGCACGCTGGAGCAGGGCGTCGGCAGGTCCTCACTCTTTCACAATGTTCCACTCATTTAATATGAAAATTTGCTTCCCTGAATCAAACTATTAATCTGTAAAGTCAAAACAACCTTGACAAAACCAAAAGAATGTATAAAGAAATTTGGAATTTGGAAATGTTGTGTTGAATGGAGTGCTGAATGAATATGGGTTCAGGCTTAAGTGACGTGCGAGTGAGAAACACCTTATAAATTTTGGTTTTATTCGTTAATATGCTTGTGCAGTCAATGCTGAATGCTGATTGCAAGAGTTTGTAAAGTTAAATCAGTTTCTCTCAAACTATTGATTGTAGAGCAATTTAGACAACATTCCCTTTAGGGGCAACACAGTGTATATAGCCATATACCGAATGTGAGAAAAAAATGTTTAGAAAACATTGAAAGAACTGTTTTCCTAGGTATTATATCGGCCCTAAAACACAGCCATGCCATCAAAAACTGTCTATATTTTGTGGGAGTTCTAACCCTAACCCTATCTAAGGGTTTGGCTAGGTTAGGGTTAGGGTTAGGGCTCAGGGATTTGTCAAAGAGCTTTCACAATCTTCCACTCATTTGATAGAAAACTGTGCTTCTCTGAATCAAAGTATTAGTCTGAAAAGACAAAACAACCTTGCCAAAACCAAAAGAATGTATCAAGAATGATAAATTAATTTTTGTCAGGTATTCTTTCTTTGAAAATTTTGTGATGAATGGAGTGCTGAATGAGTATGGGTTCAGGCTTAAGTGGCGTGAGAGTCAGAAACACCTAATAAATGTTGGTTCTATTTGTTAAAATACATCTGCAGTCAATGCTGACTGCAAGTGTTTGTAAAGTTAAATCAGTTTCTGTCAAACTATTGCTTGTAGAGCAATTTAGACAACATTCCCTTTAGGGTCAACACACTGTATACAACTATATATGTGAGAAAAAACATGTTTAGAAAACATTGAAAGAACTGTTTTCCTAGTTATTATTTCTGCCCTAAAACACAACCATGCCATCAAAAACTGTCTATGTTTGTGGGAATCCTAACGCTTGGGTTTGGCAAGGTTAGGGTTAGGGTTAGGTCTCAGGGATTTGTCAAACAGCTTTCACAATCTTCTACTTATTTGATTGGAAAATGTGCTTATCTGAATCAAACTATTAGTCTGAAAAGACTAAACAACCTTGCCAAAACCAAAAGAATGTATCAAGATTTTTAAAATTAATTTTTGTCAGGTATTCTTTCTTTGGAAATTTTGTGTTGAATGGAGTGCTGAATGAGTATGGGTTCAGGCTTAAGTGGTGTGAGAGTCAGAAACACCTAATACATTTTGGTTTTATTTGTTAATATGCCTGTGCAGTCAATGCTGATTGCAAAAGTTTGTAAAGTTAAATCAGATCCTCTCAAACTATAGCTTGTAGAGCAATTTAGACAACATTCCCTTTAGGGCCAACACACTGTATATAGACATATATGTGAGAAAAAAAATGTTTAGAAAACATTGAAAGAATTGTTTTCCTAGGTATTATTTCTGCCCTAAAACCCAGCCATGTCATCAAAAACTGTCTGTTTTGTGGGAATTCTAACCCTAACCCTAGCTAAGGGTTTGGCTAGGTTAGGGTTAGGGCTCAGGGATTTGTCAAAGACCTTTCACAATCTTTCACTCAATTAACAGAAAATTATGCTTCTCTGAATCAAGGTATTAGTCTGAAAAGACAAAATCCCTTATCATTATAATCATGGATAAATAATTGGTATTTTGAAAATGGTGTGGATACAAAACAAAAACTAACTAGAAATTCTTAATCTAAAAATGTTTTTTTTTGCTTACAGCTCTCAAGGCTGCAAAGGAACAAGAAAACACAACGTTTCAGCCATGGAACCTTCTTCAGGTGTGAGCACCTTACTGTAATTATTGTAATGATAATGAGAAATGCACCACTCTTTCAATCAGAGATATTTCTTTTGCACGCTGGAGCAGGGCATCTGTACTGTAGGTCCTCACTCTGCAGGTCGCTCACTCCTGAAGAAGGCTCCACGGCCGAAATGTTGTGTTTTCTTTCTTTTCTTTTCAATATAGACTATAATTCACAAGGAGATATTTCCCTTCTCTAGAACAATCTCCAAACACTGTGTCTTAAAGGAAATGTTCAAATCAGAATAAACAAACTGCAAACATATGGTGCCGCTGCATGTGCCTTAATGCCAAGAACTGTCTGGAAGCAACTAAAAATGTTGAAATCATTTAAACCTAGTAACATGTATGAGAATATCTTGAAGTGTAACTGCAGTTAATACGACCACCCTGATGGGGGAATTCGCACAACAACTCAACAAGCTGCATACTGTACTCAAGAGAAGTGCCAAGTCAACAGTTCTTTGTTTACACTTTAAAATGGTGCTTTTCTATTGCTCTTTTTAAATATTTTAAATACAGGACAGCAATTAACAAGCTATCATTGTGCCCTGCTGGACTGCATTAGATGCAAGTGAAATGCCTTCAGTTGAAATTTTGCAAGGCAAATAGAAAATAAATACTTTTTTGTTAAGACATTTTTCTTATGAAGTCTTCAAAAATATGATGAGTATTTTTACCCAAGTGGAGCACAATCAGCTCCCACTGGGGAAAACAATTCTGACAAGACAGGGTATTGCATTATCCATCTTAAAGTAAAAACAGATTTTGTTCAATTCCTGAGTACATCTTAGTCGCAAAGCTCCGAAGAAACTTTTCTCACTCCATGAAATACTGTACATCTAAGATAAAGCATTACCTGGGCTGGCTTGAATGAACTGTCTGAGCTGTTGCTGTAAGCTTCTGGTGCTGGGACTGTAGGCTGTCCTTCCAGCCAGGATATCTTCAAGGGGTTACTTGTCAAGCCCATTTCATTTTTAAAAGCAAGTTCCTAGGGAGAATTAATGACAAAACTTGTTTCTTCTCCAAATCCTGTAATGAAAATGTGTTTCAACAAAAATCCTTCCAAAGATAAGCAAAACACTTATAGATCTATGCGTATTTAAGCAACTATGTTGTTAAAACTGTAGAGCACTGCCACTTGGGATACACAAAGTACAAACCACAGAGCATATATTTTCAAGGATAGGGTGGATCAGAGAGCATTGAATTGACTCAAACACCTACTACTTGTATCCAGGATGGCTTGTTCACATGGTAGGACATAGTACATGATAACAAGAAGTTGTTCCATGTCCACTGTCACTGACAACAGCAATGTGTTTACCATTGTCCTGTTGGTACGTGTTCCAAATTTCAAACCTGCACAATGTAGGCCTCCCCAAAATTTGTAAACAAGGCAGTACTCATTAAATGAGAGTGTACTTTAATTCATTTAAAAACACAGCAAACATTTGCAAATTCACAAATTCAGACATACTGTATACTGAACTTTTCCTCCCCTGACCCCCCATGGCGTTGCAAGACCCTCAGAATGTTCTGACAACAACCACACTTTGAGAGCTAGCTCTCAGAGGAAAGCAAGCATGCTCTCTTCAGGGAAACCACACACTCCATACAAACCACCACAATAAACAGAACACACCAACAAACAGGCTTTCAAAAGTTCGGAACAATGTATCCTTTTTGCCAAAGGATTAAACCGTAGCCATCAATAAATTTTTTGGTTTACTTGAAGGCATTCCCCTTTATACTTTCATTCAGCTAAAAATAATCATTTTATGTCTAGTGGGTAGAAGATTGAATGTTGTGCTGCTGACCATAGTGTCATAAATTGCTGCTCCTCGGCAGTTTTGCAAACACTAAAAGAACAGCTTGCACTTCAAGGTGCCAAAATTTAAGATTGAGATAATAATATTTAGGCATTGTTCAAAGAAAAACAGTGAACTACTAAGTCTGGAAGAGAATACTTTTTTTCCCCATTTAGTGTTACATCCAAAGAAACAAGAACACAAATGAAAAGTACTTACAGCTGCTTTGACTGTAGCAAACTCAACAACTGCACTCCCATTCTTCTTACTTGAAACAATAACATTTAACACATCACCATACTGGAAAAAAAACAGAGATGGATTGTGTATTATTTAGTCAAGCATTTTAATCCCAGTGAGAGGTATGCTTCATAATCTATCAGGTATTCTCAAGCAGCCTGGTGTCTTTTTATAATGATATATATGTTATAACTGTTGCCAGGAAAACCATGAAAGTAGACATTTGCCGCTAAAACTAGACAAAGTGGCAGATATTTTTTTAAATGTTGGGCTGTGGCTTTTAGCATAGGACAGATGGTATTTTGAATAAAGAAATATGAGCATCTATACACCAGTGACTCAATAGCAGTACAAATATGCTCACAAAACAGATCTATAAAAAGTAACTAAAATGTGAAAAAGAATTAACAAATACTGAAGCTGCCTTTAGTGATGCCCAAGAAAATGTGTTGTGTACAGTGTGTAAGCAAAATCACCTTCCTGAAGACTAAATCAACATTTGTGAGCAAAAAAGAATATCAATACATTTAGGAAATTGCAGAAAAAAATGTTAAACACAAAATATATATAAAGAGACTTTTTAAATGTTAAGAAATACAAAGTGAATGTGGTATAAATAATAAAGCATACTTGAGGTACACATTTCTTTAAAAATCTTCCTGAACTGAAATGAAGTAAAACTTTTTACGCTGTTGTAAAAGTGAGATTAATAATTGATAATTCCTTGGCTTTCCAAAGAAGTAAGGACAGTTTGGAAATGTTATACAGAGCACATCATTCTCAAACCAATTTCTAACAACCAGTTGTTAACTTAAAACCTACATTAAACTTGTCTCAGCTTAAACTGTATAATCATTATCCTTAACATCATAAGGTTCATGTGATGCACTCTTTACACAAAACAAATTGCCCTGGGTTTGCGCAGTTCAGAGTAACTGTCCAGCTGGACGCCACACTGCAGCTGAAGTGCCAGCTAAGAATTTCTATGCATGTAGGACTGCACGTGCTTTTTGTTACTGCAATTAATGGTAATGAAGATCATTATGAGAGGTACTTTATAAAAGAACTGGCAGCTGGTGTTGGTAACTATATGTCATAAGGCTGACTGTATATATATTATATAGAGTGTGTGTTAAGGGTTTTCTGAAACGTGTTTATTCTGGACAATAGCTCATAAATGTTACAGTCTAGAGTGTGCGTTAAATATAAATGTAATACGGTGCTGAAAAGACTCCAACTATACTGTGGTCTGAATCACACCAGTTTACTATGGGCCTTAATTAGTCCCACAAGAACCTAAAGAGATAGCATTAAATCACAAGCTAAAGTGATTACACTCAACTCCAAAAGCTTTCAGACATCTCTTGAAACATTATCCTATTCACTTTCCTTCACATTTCCTCTGGGTTAATCCAACCCTGATCAATAATGAATTAGATTTCTTTAAAGAGTCCCACAAAATGACAGCAGCAGGATCATTTCAGCTTGCCCAAATCTTTAGAAAAATAAGTCGTTCAGTAGCTACAAAAAAGCAGTGCAGTACAAAGTGTGATATCAAAGACAAACATCAAGCTACAAGATGCACTGTGAATGACATCATGAAGGTGTTACAACTAAAATACCATCCGAATACAAATGCCCAGAATGAGTGACAACGTGCTGCTGTATGCTCTGGTTAAACATGATAAAAATGGCAAATTAAGTTATACAAAAACTTTTCCAAAAGGAATTGGGCCATTGTACTGTATTTTTATACTTCTTAAATGATGACACAGAAGAAGGATTTAAATGTGTCTGCACTGGAAAACTAGAAATTTCAAAACTGGGATAAGGATTGGACAAAGCCTGAAGGTATAAAAAGGATTCTTCTCAACTCCACAGATAATTACTGGTTAACACTTAGAAGGGTCCACTGATTTTTTTTTAGTAAGGACTAATTTTAATTTAGTCTTTATCTTGCAGCATTCACTGGGATCGGCTGGTTGACTGTATAAACTGGATTAATCAAACAACAGGATTTCAACAGAGCAGGTCTGAGCTTTAGCACCCTTCAGGGAGTCCCAGGAACAGAAGAAGCCAAGAGTCTTCTTTCTTAATCTTTGGGAAAAGGGCAAATATTGTAACTGAAAGCACAGGACTTTGAAAATAGCCAACAATGACAAAGGGACTTTCTAAAGACTACTATTTCAGATTTCCAAATGTCTGACTTTTTGTGGGGTAGGAATCAGTTTTCCACACAAGTCCAAAATACACAAAGTCCCATTCCCACAAGGGTAGTTATTATTTTTATTGTAGCTTTACCTGACGTTTTTCTTGGCCCTGCCTGGCTATGTTTTAAAATGTCTATTTTGTTTTGCTTTTACTCCCTCTGTCTTAAAAATTAGTCCAGTGTGTTTTTTCCCACAAACCCTTGACCCAATTTCCCATGTCCAAGGCCATGACCCCTGCTAATAATGCACACACGAGGGAGAGATTGAAACAGTGCCTTTTAGATGCTTGATGCCAGCAGACTTGGACTGCCTCAGCTGCATTCCTGCAAACTCACTGCACTAATCTATTTTTAATTTGCTTAGTGTTGAAGGGCTCATCGAGATTGTGAAGCAGCAGCAGCATTGCATGAGAAGAGAACATTTTCTACCAGCTTCCAAGCCACTGATAAAAAAAAATACAAATAAAGGGGCAAAAACAAAGTTGTGTCAATGTTGAAAAGAGTATAGTAATCTGCCATTAGCAGTTTCATTTAAACAAAAATTAATGAGGCTTGCACAAAAAATAGAGTATACCACTTGGGATAAGTAGCATTCCACGTTTTCCACAAGGCACCAAACAAGACAAAACAAACGTGAATGGAAGATAGAGAAGCCAAGTTCATTGTGTATAAAGGAGAACTAAAAAAAGTTCCTTAATGATGAATGAACCACACTAATTCATACTCAGACAAGCCAGAAATAATAAACTATAATGGTCATTTTGAGCTTTTAAATTAACTTCTCAAAACTAAACTTTTAGTTTTACGGTGCATCCACAGATCGATTTTTAACGAGGTGAAAAGACCTACTTCTTAACACGGATGTGTTTTTTCTGCAATTGACCAGACATCTACAAAGTTAATCTACTACATTCTTTAAAATATCATCCATTTTTGAGTAATGCTGTGTAAATACACACATTTAGAACTGTTTTGCTGCACGTCGGTTTTGACAAACTAACGAGCCTTCTCCCTTCAGAGGAACGCAATTTTGATGCATGGCTCTGAGGCAAATACAGCCCTGGTTTTGTGACACCCACCTTGTGTAAAAGGCCAAGAAGCAAATCACGGGAGTAACCCCCGTTTGTCTCATCATCTTTCTTACTCTTCCACTTCAACTGAAAAAGAGAGGAAAACAAAAGTTGTTAGTGGATACATATTCTGTTGTTGCAAGACCTTTCACCTCACAAACTACTGGAACACATACCTCTCCGATGACAAGCAGAGTTTAACATTAATTCCAATAACAAGAACCATGCCAAGAAAGCAGAGCTAGAGGGCAGGTCTTAAATATTTGGAGAGCACCCACCCACCTGTGAAATCTGCAGACATTTAGCAGTGAAAGTGTTATAAGAACAAAATCTGAAATTAATACAAAACAGTCACTGTGCGCATCTTATATCTCATTTCATCATGAAAATCTAGAACTCTCCTTGGTAGCTCACTAGATTACATTTTCCACATATTGCACATTTGAGACCCGGCAATGTGTTTGCCTCCCATTCATAACCTTTTGTTTTCCAGACAGGACCTTCTGTTTATTTTCTTATGACAGTATTAAAAAAAAAAAGATGTTTATATAATCTGAAAAGCTTCTGTGTGATATTTAATTTCGTATCGTATTTATTATCCTACTTGCGCTGCATTCTACCCTAATGTGATCTGTGTGATTTTTGTGTTTCTACATAGCTCGCTTGCCCATTTCATGAAATAAAACAAACCTCTTAAATACAGTCTGATAGGAAGCATATGCTAGAAGCAAATTAGCACCAGATAATTCCACAAAGATCCTTTTAGAAGCATAATTTACTCATTTGTGTGCATTACTGATATACCACCATAAACCATTTAACCATTCATCATTATTATACAAAGAATTTTACTCTGTTGAAACTGTCAATAAAACCTGTCTGGTCACTGTACTAAAAAACTAAGACAACTGAAGGCACAGCTGACTCCTGTGACACTGTCAAGAGTTTTCTGCATTATGTGGAAACAACAGAGCCTTTATAACAACTTAAGGACAGACAACCTTTGGCAACAGTGCTATGTTCTGAAGGCATCTGGTTACCTAAGGGACACTCAGCTGTCTTTGAGTGGATCCTATACAATATTTCAAAACAGCTTTGAACACAGAAGAATAAATGATTCCTGAGTATAAAGAAATGTTTTACAATGACAGGCTCAAAGAACTGAATCTTTTTAGTTTTGAACAGAGATTACGAAGGGACCTGACACAAAGGGAAGTAAGAGTATGGAGTAGGATAAACAGCAAAACCGATACCTGTCTTACTTCAAGAAATGGCTAGACGAGATTCTTGGATAAACTAGCTACAGTACTTCCAACAATGAGCCTCCTCTCATGTGTAACCTTTTCTTATATAAAAAAATCGCCATACCAGTAATATTAACTTTTATTAAAATGAATTATTACACTGAAAAAGACAGATATCAAAAGAAACAGATGCAGATCTTCATACTAAAAGACTGTAAAACAGATGAAGTATTTTAAAAGTGTTTGCTGATCCTGTGAAAAGCAGAGTGTCACTGATGGTTTCCCATTCAAACTCCAGAGCTAGTTCTGACTTGCCAAGATTGTAGTTGGGGTGAAAAAGCCAAAAGTGTTTTTAAAGGATATACATCTGGTCTTATAAACTAAAATAAATTGAAAATGAGTGTGATCCTCTACAGTTGCAAGCACAACAAACAGTACAACCTTTGTTAACAGCCTCCACAGCGCTCTGAAAGCCCTCACAAGTTAAACTAAAAAAAGTTGAGTTCCAAGGGTTGCTCAACCTGTAAAGGTGTTTGTTCAGAGCTCGGGTGGAGCACTATGATCCAAATGCCTCTATCCCTAGACCATGTAACTAGGCAGAAGTTAGTGGGACACCCCAAGTGGCAGAACATCATTGGTCGAGTGCCACTGGAGATAGGACTGGCATTAACTGCCAAGGCTCTCATCATTCTGGCAAACTGAGACTCCTGTGATTGCTCGGTGCCTACAGCACCTGGGAACACCTAAGAAGTTGCTGAGGAGTCTTAAAACAACTGATGATTACAAAACTTTTTTCTACCAGTTTCTCTGAAATTAAAAGAGGCTCCTTTTTTCTTTGCATCCTGAAGTATGTTAAGCATTTTCATTAATTTACTTTTACAACTTACAACAGCTACTGTACACTGCCAATATACAACTTCCTCCAGAAGTCTACAGAAAAACAGATTTTCACAGCAGTGTGACATGCTTGTCCATCTTATTATTTATATATTACACACAGAGGATGCAGAACCATTAAATTACAAAGCCAGTCATCATTAAAACACAGAGCTGACAGTTGAATAATTTTTAATGTCATAATTGTGATTAAAACATCAGTGAAAGAATTGTTAAAATCATAAACAGAAATATCCACTTAGGTATTCAGATTTTATTTAAAAGGTTTACATCTACACAGTAGACAAGCATTTTACATGAGCTGCAAAATCTTACTCTATGAGTTCAAAATCATTTGGACTGTTAAAAAAAGCAATAATATTAATTTAGAATGAAAATCTAAAAAAAACTTTCCTGTGAGTAGTGTAGTCCCTGTTTTCACTGTTGTCAAAATCATTTGTGTTTGCTGGAAACAGTCAATCAACAGGGACTCTCCTCTCCTGAAGAAGTAGCTATATCACCTGCAGTTCACAACTGGCAACCCCTGAAGCTAATCAGATGTGACCCCAGAAAAGCTAAGGCTGCTGCTGGAAGAGGTGTTAGTGGGATCAGTAGGGGGCGCTCATCCTGTGGCCTGTGTGGGTCCTAATGCCCCAGTATAGTGATGGGGACACCATACTGTAAAGAATGGCACCGTCCTTCAGCAGGCCTTAACAAATCATGGCCTCCTAATAATCCTCATCTCTGAGTGATTTCATTACTCTGTTCTCCTCCCCACTAATAGCTGGTTTGGTGAGCATACTGGCACACATTGGCTGCTGTTGCATCATTCAGGTGGGGACTACACATCGGTGATGTTGGGAATGGAGTCCCCATTACCTGTAAAGCACTTTGAGTGGATTGTCCAGAGAAGCACTATATAAGTATAAGGAATTATTTTTATTATGCATCACCTCAGTAGGACATGTACAACCTTAAATGGAATATGTAATATGGAAACTAGGTTACCATATTACAACATATCTTTTCAGGGGCCACCAGAAAATAAGATAAGATCAGACTTTATTTATCCCGACATGTCACTGTACTCAGTGCAGTCCAAAACAGATATTCCATTAAGTTAAGGCATAAATACCAAACCTACATTAAAAAAAGATACAAAAGAAACATTTTTAGATATGACATTTGAAAGTGAAAAAAGATTAACAATGATATTGATTGCATGTTTAACTACAAACCAGACTGTCTAATTCACAAATGATTAACTGTAAAAAAAAACGGAAAATTTTCTACACAGGTTATATAACCTTTAAGGTTTTCTTTTACATAGTAATTGTCTTCTACTAGTAAAATTAAGCAATAACATTGGTTATTGCTCACAGATTTGTTTACTACTATAGTTAATTTGTTAGTGGAAATTTAGTGGAGACAGGGAGCAAACAAAGCAGAATTCCAATAGAAATGAACACCAAAAACACTCTTTAATATATACATATCTAGCAGATGCCTTAATCCAACCAGAATTATAAGGATTACTATTACTAAAATACAATACCTTACATTAGTGGTTTGCAACCTGCAGCTTCAGGGCCACATGTGATCTTTCAAAACATAAAAGGTTGCCAAACTGTAAATTGTCTGGGATTCTAAAAACCAAACAAACAATTTTCCTAATGTAAGGAACATTTTGCAACCAGTTAACCCATTTCAAAAGATTTAAATAAAAAATAAAGAAGCTTGTGGTTTCGCAATTGATGGAGAATTTGTTCCCATATAAGGCCAAAAGAGCCAAAAACAAATAAGATAAATAAGCCTGAGAATGCTGAAGTGTTTTAAGTTGAGAAGGTTCTTTAAACGAGATGAAAGTTTTCACTTGACCTCCTAGCATATAAGTACCATACAAAAGCATGTACAGCTTCTCTACATCTTGAGAGAAGCAGAACGAAAATGAAACCAAATTTAAACACTATTCACAATTTAAAGGGAGGGTAAAGTTGAAACCATGTGTGATGTTTGAATTCCCTCAGTCTTCATTCACTAGGAGACAAAGCACATTAAGCATGGACTTTAAAATATGACATGGTATGTTATTGACTTAAGAAAAAAAATCCCTTTACTGGTGTGCTAATTTAAACCAGTTATTGTTGGAATTAATAAATACATCATGCGTGCCACACTCTGTTTAAACCATCAGCTCCTTGAAGCTATGTATTAGAGGCACACCGCAGTTAACCTTGGAGGAGAAATAATAAAATTTGACAGTAACTGATGCCCCTATCTTTGAATCTCACTTGTAACCCCCCCAAGAACTAATTTATGA
Organism: Atractosteus spatula; assembly: GCF_055471065.1. Classification (NCBI taxonomy): domain Eukaryota; kingdom Metazoa; phylum Chordata; class Actinopteri; order Semionotiformes; family Lepisosteidae; genus Atractosteus; species Atractosteus spatula. Next base: position 17,605,586 of record NC_142714.1, read on the forward strand.
TATTAGATTTAAGAAGCCATTGTCTGAAGGTTTTAAAACAAACAAATCGAAAAAAAAAAATCATTTCAGACTCTAAACGATATGCAGTTGTGGTTAGTTGTCTACCCCTGTCATCTATAATAAAACGCACATGAGTAAAAATATAGTGCACAGACACGCAAGCAAGCGAGGTCCGGCTTCTGCTTGAATGGAGACATAAAATATTGATCTGTATGTGAAACCGAGAAAATATTTGGTGAGCATTACTATTCTTGTGCATTCTGACTGTACAAGACAAGTTTTGTGTTCCCACAATAATGTCCGTTTTCCAAAATAAGCAAGATAATATAGTAGAGCTATGTCAGCTGATGTTTTGTGCTCCTGGAATTATTTGAAAAATATTCTGTTTGTTTTACATACAATCATTCCTGATATGTCTGACTTTTCCTACAGCACAATTTAGCTTTACATCCCTCTCTGACATTGTTCAGAGACCAGTGATGTATACAAGGTTAGTATACCTAGTAATAAAATGTATGATTTTCCTGCCCATTTATATACACTTACTGCCCAAAATATTAGAAACCCTCAAGAAGTCATCTGACAATGACCCTGCTCGAACAATAGAGTATGACAGGGTTCAAATATTTAAAAGCCTTGTAGAATATGTGCCTCATCCTGTTCTTGCTGATGAAAGAGGTCCCATTAACGTGTGGGGTTTCTTAATATTTTCAGTAGCAGTTCCATGGTATACTGCCTGGTATTACAATTTTGATTTGGGAACTTTGCTCCAACAATGAATACTCTACTATTAACAAAGACTAGATCTATGTTCGGTCAAAGTGACGGTGCCTTGCAAGAATATTCCGACCTCTCTCCATTGTTTCCCTTTTTTTGAAATTACAAAATGATGCATACACAAGTTTTTACCTAACTATTGCATTCAAAACTAGAATGCTCAAACTGAAGACTAAGGGGTAAGGGTCTTCATCTAAGGGTAAGATGAGATGCAGTAACTTTTTCATAGTGCTTTCTGCTTTGAATGGGAGGAGTGGTTGGTTGTGTATATAACAAATGTTAATTGCTACTCCAAATTGTCCGACCTGCAAGCTTTAAATTGGCAAAATGAAAGACTTTGCAAGGGTCTGAAAACTTTTGCAAGGCACTGTATTTCAGTGAGACAGATTAGAGAGGGGCAATTGAAATTGTGGGGCAATGCCATTTTATTAGCATTTCTGTTCAAAACATAACAGCAGCTAAATCACACATTTCTGGAATTTTTAATTAAAGCTCAACAAAAACAAAAAGCTTCAAGTAATCAGTTAGGTTCTCGTGAAGAATGTGCCTAACACAAAGCCACAGTGTAATATTGCAATACTGAGGACAAAACTGGTATATTAGGTATTTCTAGAAATCAAGAATAGTGAAATGATTATCATTTAGGTTTCAAAAACCGTCTCAAAAATGTGTTTTCCCGCACTGTTTCTTTCTGATCGGCTGTAACGTTTTTCCCCATTAATCTCCATGTATCAAGATCACAACAGCATGTGGGCTATACCCAACATTTTGTCTGTTGCTGCATACGGCTTGTGTATACAGTGTATTACTAGTAGCCTAAACAACTTTGGGAGGGGGTGTGTGTAAAGTGAAGAATTAATGCATTCCACCACTGGCTAAATGCTACAGTCCATTTGAGATCAATCCCAAACACCAAGACCACAAATAACCAAACATTCTGGGGAAAAAATATAAATCAAATTAAGTATTACTGTTATATGGTCCTTTTCAAAGAACAGCAGCATGTTTTTACATTGGATTTACAGAATTCAAATTCTGTTGAAACAATTTAGAGTACAATAACAAAAAAAAATCCATTCAAGATCCACAGCCACTTCATCCTATAGAAAGCTGCAGAATGCCAGAGCATAACCCAGCAGACAGGACACACACAATTTGCAGACACCAAGGGAGAAGGTTGAAGCAGCCAAACAAAACATGCTGAAGAATATGCTAACTCCACACAGGAGGCACACAATTCAAAAGGACCCACGACCTGTGAGGGAGCACTGCTAACTGCAAAACCACCTGGTTGCCCCAAAAAGCAATTTGGAAATACAGTATAGCTGCAAGCACAGATCATAAGTGACCAAGACATGACTTTCATGAGAAGTTAAAGGTCACGATAAGAAAATCTTTTATGGAAAAGTACATTTTATTTCCTTGATGGGTTCCAAATAATAACCATGACTTTATCATGAGTTGTATAACACAATTGTTCATTTATCATTATATCCATAAGCACATAAGGGGTCCCACAGTTACCATGGCCCTGTATGCATTCATTATGGAGTTAAATGGCATTTTATTTGGTCAGGAGGACCAGACAGGTCCACAACCTTACTTGGTTGCACAGTCATGTGACCAATTGGCTTTATTTGATAGAGGAATATTATCACCAAAGGCTGCTATTCAGAACAGCATTTATAGGCTCTACCTCCTACAAACTGTTGTTTTGATCTTGATAAAGAATTAATGGGGAAAGAAATTACAAGCAATCAGAAAGAAACAGTCTGTGACTATTGACGAGTCTACAACATTCATCTACAGATTTATTAACATGCATGAAAAGACATTAATATTAAGCCCATCCGAAATATGACTGTCTAATGAAAACTCTGCCTTTTAATGGAACATATGCCAAGTTTTGTTCTGATTGGCCGAGCACATTCAATGAAAACAAATCCAGTCAGTCATGGCATGTGACCTATCCACCTCTTAGACAAGTTTAAATCTTGGACATGAAGCAACATTGTGCAGCAGGTTTCCGATGTGTGCTGTTCTTGGTTTCAGAGAAAATAATTTGGGGGTATTGCAAGAAGCTCCTGTAAATTCACTTAACTGAGCCACATTTTGTGAACAACATGTAACCTATTGGTTCCTTTCCATATTCAGATCTATGCGAGCTCTGGAAGTACGAGATGTTATATGACACTGGCACAATGTACCGCCAAGACACAATGCTACTGTATATATACATATTACCTAGATTTTTACATTGATTAGTTTGTGACAGCCAACCATCTTATTATGAACATACGCTACATATTATTATGGATGTGTCATAACACAGTCCAATAGTTATAGACCTCTATTCTGCTTGGTTTCAGGGAGCAACTATTTTCAAGATTGCCAAAATTGACCTGACTGGTATAATGTACACTGTGACTACTTATCATTGGCCTTTCACCTGCCTATAATATTGCTTAATGTTTCCGGATTTCATAGGCATGTGAAAATTACAGAAGAAAAAATAATCCACACAAGCAACTTTGTTGCTTGGAACCTATTACACCTTTTAGAATGTCCTCAAAATGATATCTACCAGGTTATAATAATAATAATAATAAACTTTATTTTATATAGCGCCTTTAAAGGTGGCTTCTCAAAGCGCTTTACAGGATTGCAATAACAATAAATAAGAAGAGTATAACAATAAATAAGGAGAATACACAAGATAAGACACAATTACAATATATAGGGGAGACCGTGGATGGTGGTACTAAGAAGAGCAGAGGGGTGAAGAATGGAACCAGTTAAGTAAAGGCTTTTCTGAAGAAGAGGGTTTTGAGTCTGGATTTCAAGGAGTTTAGAGAGGGTGACTCTCTGATATCCTTGGGCAAAGAGTTCCAGAGCTTGGGGGCATAACAGGAGAAGGCCCTGTCACCCATACAATGTAGACGGGCTTGGGGGACAGTAAGGAGGGCAGAATTTGAAGAGCGGAGGTTGCGAGGTGGGGAGTGGGGCAATAATAGTTCAGACAGGTACTGAGGTGCCAAGCCATGCAGAGCCTTATAGGTGAGCATGAGGATTTTAAAGTCTACACGGAATTTGACAGGAAGCCAGTGCAAGGACTCCAGGACAGGAGTAATGTGAACACTTGCACTAGACCTGGTCAGGATTCTGGCTGCTGAATTTTGGACGTACTGCAGTTTGTTTAGAGTAGATTTTGATACCCCTGCGAGTACAGCATTACAGTAGTCAATTCGAGAGAATACAAATGTGTTGATCAGCTTTTCAGCCACAGTTAATGATAGCATAGGGCGTAGTCTTGCGATATTTCTAAGGTGAAAAAAAGATGTTTTGACAGTATGCTGCACATGTGGGTCGAATGTTAAGCCAGAATCGAATATAACCCCAAGGTTTTTCAATTTTGATTGAAGCTCAAGTACAGAGCCATCTACAGAAAGGGTTACAGGACTGGCTTTACAAAGTTGATGGGGGGTACCAATAAGCATGACTTCAGTCTTGTCGCAGTTGAGATGAAGGAAGTTTTGAGTCATCCAAATTTTTATGTCAGAGATGCAATTAGATAAAATAGAGACAGCCATGTCAGTGTCAGATTTGGTATGGATGTATATTTGAGTATCATCAGCGTAAAAATTAAAGCTGAGGCCATGTGATCTTAAAAGCTGACCAAGAGGGAACATGTAAATGCCGAAGAGCAAGGGGCCCAGTATTGAGCCCTGAGGGACACCAGACTTAACAAGACCAATTTCAGACCTGTACCCATTAAGAGAGACAAAGTGACAGCGATCAGTGAGGTAAGATTTAAACCATTTGAGGGCAGTGTCAGAAACTCCAAACACAGTCTCAAGACGGGAGAGTAAGATGTTATGGTCAACAGTGTCGAAAGCAGCACTGAGATCAAGAAGGATGATTATAGAAAGAGAACCAGAATCAGAAGCTATTAGAAGATCGTTGGTGACTTTGACAAGGGCCGTTTCTGTGCTGTGAAGTTGACGGAAGCCAGATTGGAGGGGTTCAAAAAGGTTGTTTGTCATGAGGTGGTTATGTAACTGAAATGTGACAGCATGTTCCAGAATTTTAGAAAGAAAGGGTAAGTTGGAGATGGGGTGAAAATTGTTAAGATTGTCGAGAGCCATGTTAGGCTTTTTTGGCACGGGGGTAATGGCAGCAGTTTTGAGGACCATTGGCACAATGCCAGCGCTCAAGGATTCATGTAAAATATTGAGGACAATGGGACAGAGAGAAAAGAAACGGGACTGGAATAAAGTGGTGGGAATGGGATCTAAGATAGATGTGGTGGGTTTCATGCGTGTAACTAGTTTGTTGAGGGATGCTGAGTCAAGAAGAGAGAAGCTGGAGAGAAGGGAACCAGAGAATTTGGATGAGGAGGGAGGAGGTATGAGGTTAACCAAAACAATGAAGCATAGAAAAATTCATTTCCACTCAGATATTTGTCAATCAGGTCATGCGTGACTTTAGGTTCTGCCAGATAGTCTCACATGCAAAGAGTTTGATTAAATCAATTTTTGACAAATACATCACTTGTTCACTGTGGACAACTGGTTACAATGTAGTCCCATTCATGGTTATACACACAAAAATATAACACTTATAAAGAGGCTAGGCTAGGCTGCTCTAGATGTAAGACATACTGTACACTGCTGTGCAAAAGTCCATGCTCTGTTTTCACTTTTTTATTGCTTTAAAGCTTGCAATAATGGCACTGTGACTTAACAATTAACATGTTATATACACAACCTACTCCACATCCAAGTATAGGAAGTATAAAACAAAAATAATTAAATTGATAATGTGCAATCATGACTTTCCATTTTCTTTCAAAAGTATTCTAAACATTTGCTGTGGCAAACCTTAACAAAATTAAATTGAAAAAAAATACCTTAAGGAACCATACCTACTGTAGTTTAGAGGGTCATTTGCAATAACTGTGTTTCACATGATTTCAGAATAAATGAGCCTTTGAAAGATGCCTCAGTCAATGAATTTCAAGCTAGAATTCAGAGTTAACAAAGCAATTCAGAGATAAAGATCCCAATGTCTCTTTGAGCATCCTGAAGTTAATCATTAGGCAGTTGGCGATACCCAGTCAGTGGCTAGATAAAGTTTTTCCTCCAAACCGAGCATCCGGACAAGAAGAAAACTGGTTAGGGATGCCGCTGCGAGCTTAACAATAGTGAAAGAGTTACAGAGTTCTGAGAGAGTACAGAGGCTGAGATGGGAGGAAATATCCATGAGTCACACGTTCATAGGTCTGAATATTTATGCAATCAACTATTTCAGTTTTTTCTCTTTCGTTTTTGTTTACATTTACTGTAACTAAAATACGAATTTGAATACAATACATTCATATATATAAATATTTGAATACAATACTAAGTGTATGCATCATGCTGTAATTTTACAAAATGGAACACCATAGGAAGAGTCTTAGGAATACTTTTGCAAGGTTCTGTAAATAACCTTCTTATATATTTTAACCTAGAATCAGAATACGACAGCTATATTATGAGATACTGGATCAGGAATTTGAACTGGAGACATTACTGATTAGAAATAAAAGACTTTTCAGTAGGACCAACATCTCTGAGATTTGTCTATGACATGCCACCTACCTCTTGAAGAATTGCTGTCTTTTTTATTTGCTTCTTAATCTATAGGACATTCTTTAAAGCAGTCAATAGACTTCTAAACAACATCCAATAGATTCAGGTTTGCTCGTAAAAATAGTAAGATCCCTACACAGATTGCTTTAATGGGCAAATAGTAACTGTGATCTACTGTATATGGTGGTCACAACATATAATGCGGTGTCTTCACAATAATGTCAAAACCCAAAGTGCAGGACAGAAATTTATTGTCCACTTCTTGGACCTTTAGACCTTCAGATGGGGATAAATGTAACGAATGTTCTACTTCATATAAGACTCTCTTTACAAATCTTCCTTAGGTGCAACAATTATTGTTTTAAAATGTTGATCATACTACCTTGTCGCAATCACAATCCAACACTTGATTGGAAAAAAATACACTTTTTCTTCAGATTAAGACATTTTGGATAAAAGGGAAAAGGGTTTTTGCCAATGAGCAATCATTTCAAGCACTGTCCCTGCAATTTGTAACTGGAAGATGCATCCACATTGATTGGGATCAGACATCGATGTGCTTAGCATCCTATTAAAAAGACTTTACTTTGGGTATTGTGGTACAGTAATGGTTATCTTTATTCTTCTTTCTGAGAGCTGTAAGGTCTTGTTTGAAAGTCAGGTGGTCATTCTTCAGATGACTTACTTGTCATTAAGCATTTCCTAGCAGATTACACATTTCCTCACATATTCCAAAAGCCTGGATTGACACTGGTCATCATTGCCAGCTTGTATTATGTCCACATCTGACCTGGACTAGTGTCTTTACAAATTTTGTGCAACACTACACTATGCATTTTCTTGACAACCTTTAATATTTGATTTCACTGCTGAAAACACAAAGAGTAGTTAGTTTATTGTTAAAGATATTATTCCTGTAGTGAATTCCTAAAGTATACATTCCCCATGTTTCCTTTCAGTTGCTAATTTAGTTATGGTGCTCTGGATAATAAATTAAAGCTGGAATAAGGTACAGATAAAATAAATAGGCAGTATTTTTACTGCCCCTAATGTTCTGCTATACAGTGACCTGGTTTCAATCATGACTGCTGTAATCACAAATATTCCACTGGTTTTCTAAGAGTTGCTTTCCTCTCAATGTCCCCTGACCCACTGACTCCCTGGGACACCACTGAATAATTCCAAAAGAGCTATCTGCAAGAGTCACGCAATACTCCCCTGAGTATTCACCCCAATCGAAAAGCAATATTTTAATGTCTTACTTTTAATTTGGGGGTCACATGTGTGTCGGATCGTGTTCCACCCTGAGTGCCTGTGGGAGGGAAGACGAGATATTTGAATTTTGCCAAAATTAAGAAAGAACAGTATAAATAACCTGGACATGTCAGGAAAGGGAGGAAGGGGGGAGGTGGTGCACACGCGGTCAAAGAGTGATGGAGGGGGTAGCTCCACTAGAGGGACAGGAACAAGCTGCACTTCTGTCAAATGTACTCTAACACTGTTGTATCACTTGCTGGTCTCACACAATTTTTTTTTAATTCATTTTCTGGCTCCAGGAACCACACTGTTGATCTAACCGGCCTTTCTGGAATGAAGATTTCCGAGAAACGAGGAATGCAGAGGGCCTTCTTGCGTGCAAGCGGAGAGCAGACTGAAAACAGCATCCTTGCGTGCCTGCCTTGTTTGAGGCCTCGATGGGGGTTCTGTCCTCTCATTACCTGTTTTTCTACCATTCTTTCTCCTTTTTTGTATTCTTTATTAACCCAACAGAACCCAGCCTTATTTCCATTTCAGGTGCTTTTCTATCCAGTGATAACAGAAAAGAGGAACGATTGCTTGAATCTCCAATAGGCGGCTTGGAGTCCAAGGGGAAAGCTAGTTTTTGAGAGTCTGAACCCAGCTACAGTATGCCGGCAATGGGACAGGATAGAGTCAGAGATTGTTACAATAAAGCAGATTCCCCTTCTGCTGGACTGCTATGACTTGACTGTGGTGCAGCACGTGTGAGCTCTCAAACCGACATGCAGACTCTACTCAAAAGAGTAAATGAAATACCAGATAATGTAAGTCTTGGAAGATCTATGACTCCTAAAAAAGCCTCTTGAGTGTCTACTAAAGTTTCATATTAATTTTTCAATTAATGCTGGTGTGGCTTTGGATGTTTTGCTATTTTACCACATGGGGGGGGAAGAAGGGGCTCTCGGAGAGAAAGAGAAAATATTAAGAATTGTATTTTGAAGGCTGTGTCACAATACCTTTACATCCCATACAAACACAGTTTGATCTATGATGCAGGGCCCTCCTAGTGAAGGAGATTCCAGGGATGGTGAGGTGCTCCAGGTTCTAATATTGGCATTATCTACTTATTTGAAAGCCATTGAGAGCTTCTGCAGTTCTTGGCACCTGAATTTTCAGCCCTAAGAATGACCTTCGGAAAGAAGGAAGATGCAGTCAGGTGGCCATTTATAGGAGTGCACAGGAATAAGTAAAAACAGGTCTAGCAAAGAAAATACTCTCAGAACGAAGACGGCAACATGCCAGAACCTTAAAATGAGAACAGACATCCATACTGTTCTAGGGTTCAGGCAGCAGAGTTTTTTTAACCCAACGAAAAGGTCTCTTTTTCCTTGTTAGACATTCATTCTCACATCAGTTCCCCATCCCCAGTCCGAATTTTGCTCTAAATAATTGTCACTGGCAAAAATACATTAATACACTTAAATACAATGGATATCAGATGACAGACATTTGCATTCAAATACTCTTTTTTTCACTACACTATAGACAAAGTGCTGAAATGCCACATTTCGTTAATACTAGAAGCAGCTGTTTATTATAGACTTTTGGTATTAATCCATTTCGAAGAGCAATATTAAAGGAGTGAGTGGTTCAGAAGGCACAAGGATTAACATCTGTCTTATTCCAATTCCTGAAAGACCTAGTCTGTTTTCACAGAAGTCCTCTCCACATGAGAAAAGCTCTGGAAGGATGACTGCATAGTTTAGTTTTCAAAGAAAATAAATAATAAGACATAACAAGCAGCCCTTGTCTGATTCCCATGTACTTCACCGAAACACAAACAGCTTTCAGCTGCTTTTTTTTCCCCAAACTCCAAAAAATCCCTGTGCATCCCCACCTGCAGAGTCTGCATGCACATGGAGAATTGTTTTAAAAAGATTTGTTTTCAGATGGTGTTCCTGTCTTTGGATTGTTGTTCTAACTGATAGGAAGCTTTTGGGCTTGTAAGATTCTGTATAACATGACCTGGTTTCAGTTTGAGCTGCCATGACAGATGACCTGACACTCTGAAAAGGCAGCCATGCGTCAATCAGTGCGGCATATTGTGTTTTATACGCAGACTAACTTCTTCAAAATTCTCAAATTAGACATACATGTGTCATAGTCAATTTATCATTATTCAACTTGAATAACGTATTTTTTTCTTGAAGGGGATACAACCAGTCAAAATCAGTCCTGACTAAAATATTGCTTACCATGTAATTCTACATATACATTGATTGGTGTGCTCTCCACTTGTTAGGAGAATGCTTTTATGAGAACTGATAATTACAGCAGCATACTGTTGCTAACTAACACCAAGCCCTTAGAGTGAGTGTTTTGTGCTATGAGGACTCTTTGCCAGTGATGAAGCAAAACCTAAGGTCTAAGTGAAGACCAGCAAGTGAGAACTAAGAAGGTGTGAATTTAGGACAAAAAACAGGAGGCACTTCTTGACACAAAGGCTTTTGAACATTGGAAACATGCTCTATGGGTGACAGGGCCTTCTCCTCTTATTCCCCAAAGCCCTCAAATTTTATCGCTAAAGATACCAGAGAACCACCTTCCCCGAGCTCTTTCAAATCTAGAGTGAAAACATTGTTTTGAAGGGCTTCTTCTTTTCCAAAAAGCACTTTGACAAACCACTTTTAAAGGTGCTATATAAAAGGGTGTTTGTTATTATTGTCACACTACCTAGCCTCAGTCAAAGTGGCCACTTGTCATTGGTACCCTTTCTTATGTTCTAATGAGGAAATATTTGCACAGAGCTTATGTCCAGTTTTACTTAGAAAAAAACAATGACTGAAAAGGGCCTGCTCCATGTTATCAATAAGAAACACTGCATGCCATAATCATATAACATAGGAATTTCACGTTATACTGTGTGCGAGTGCTTGGTGCTGTGAGAAGCCTGCACCAAGCAGCAGTATCTGTATGGCATGTGTGCTGTTAGTAATAAGAGGCAATGGCTTAATGTGCTGGTAATAAGAAACAGGGTGCACCTTGCTTTGTGTTCGTCCTGTGCACTCTGCCCTCCCGCTCTCGCTGGATCTGTTCCTTTATCAGCTGCTGTTCTTTTTGGAGCTCTCTGGACCCTTCTTCCCGCAGCCGTATGATCTGGGAATAATTCAGAAATCAGTAATCAAGCCCTTAAAAGTAAGTACACCTTAATTCACAAACCAAAGCATGAATCATATCTTTATGAAATCTGAATAGACAGCACAATGCACCTCAGCATCTTTGACATAATGATTATACAGTACATAACCTGGGGTGCTATCTGCATGGGGTTTGAATGTTTTCCCTGTATTCGCATAGGTTTCCTGTGGGTGTTCCAGTGTACTCCCACAGTCCACAGATATACTGGCTCCTAGGAAAACTGGCCCTGGTGTGAGCTTTTGCATATTTGTGTTTGTGTCTGTGCGTACCCTGCAATGGACTGGCATCCGATTCAGAGTGTTTCCTGCCTTGTGTCTATTGTTTGCCAGTATAGTCTCCGGCTTCCCCCTGACCCTGTATTGGATAAAGCAAGTACAAAATGGATGGATATATTTTGAGAACGGCTGGGAAAATTCTATCCAATAACATGCTAAACGGTATCCTTCAGAATCTCAGTTTTGCTTCTGAGGAACAACTGCCTAAAGAAGAGCAGACTACTATTGTAAAAGCCATGTCAGTTTAACACTAATGCCTACTGAAGTGACAACTGAGCACTGCCACCTGCTGGCTGTGTTTAATACAAATATCCTGTCTTCTTCAGAACCCCAAAAATATCTGCACGTAATGCTTGAATTTTTTTTAAGATAATGTATTCCAAGCATTGCATAACCCTAAAACAAAAAAAAATGGGTATATTAAACTATACAGGTTATGTGTTATCAATACAGTGCTGATTAGTGTTATTTTAAAAGAACACTTCAAGGCTTGAATAAAACAGACATACAGTATGCACACCTAGACAAACATAAATAGCCATGTGGTCACTTTAAAGTGCAATTTGTAATTCCTAAGAAACGGTGAAATTATTTTTAGTGTAACGTACAGCTAAATTCTTGTGGCAGTCCCTGATCTTTGACTTTGAGTTAAAAGTTTTCTTAGATTTCCTAAGCTCTCAAGTCTGTTTTATGTTATTTTATGCTTGCTATGACCACATTCAGAAACACCATACAATTGGTTCGGAATGAACTGCGCGCACAGTTCAAGTATGTAAAAAACAGGATGTTAAATAAACAAAACAAAAACTTGTGTTCCTCCTTGCTGTTTCTATCTAAAAGATTCAGACACTAAATGAGCTGGTGCCTTAATACTCAAATAATAATCACTGTTATTGCTGTTATTATACTGATGAAGATAAAAAAAAATATTATGGAATAAATAAAACAAACAGAATGCAATACTTTCAAAAATCAAAAGTAAACTGCCTTTCTAGTCACATTACTTTAATAACACTGCTCACCTCCTCTTCTAATGTACGTGTTATTTTAATTTCATCCTCTTCAGCAGCCTGAGCTTGGGCTTCCCTCTCTCGGGCCTCCAAGTCTGTGAAAATCAAGATCACTTTATTACAAGCAGGCGAGAAAGAGATCCTAGGTTCTTCATAAAATGAATCAGGAAAATCTTATTTTTTTAAGTTAAAAGATAAAAGCAGTTGACAAAATTACGCTAAACCACTGTTTCTCCTTAGAGCAGAATCCAGCCTATCCAAGTTAAAAAATTAGTTGAATGTTTTTTTTGTTTATTGTTCAAGAAATGAAAAAATATCCCTTCACCATGCTCTTCCAATTTCTGCAGCAGAAATAAATAATCGGATTTGAAAGAATATATTGTAAACATTATTTTTTTTATGTAAAACACACCACTGCAGTTTGTCTCTTACAGCATAATATGTGGAAGAGGCTTGTTTTTTTTTTTGACAGATACATAGGATCACAGGCATAAATTGAAGCTTTAAAGTAACACAAGTTACAACTTGGTCTGAAAAATAAAAATATGGATTTTATCAGGGTTTACATTTGGAACTTTTATCTGAAAAGAAACTGAAAAAAAACACTTCCCTTCTTTGGGTAGTAAGCAAGAACATTAAAACATGAATAAAAGTGTGCTACAGATATCTTCTTTTGACAATCGTTCTTTATCAGACTTGAAAACACAAAGTTTACCATTCAGAAATAAAAAATGTGGAAATGACATCTGTTAGTCAAATAAAATAACTGCATCATTAAAGTGGAAATGCAATAATTTAGCACATTTTGATTAGATTGTTTTGCACTGTACTTAGCCAACTTAATAACTCATCTAAACTAAAAACCAATTACAGTTTCCACAGACATCCTGCTTCCTGATAATAGACAATAGGTAAACAATACTGCACATTAGTTACGTTTTATTGCTATTTCCAATGACGGACAAATATGTTCCGAGGACAGAAATTAACAGAGGGAGATTTTCTGCAATAAATCATAAGAACAGCCATAACAAGAACCATAAAAACATTTGAAAATGCCATTTCTCATTTAGAAATCTCTAAGAATGTTGACAGTCACCAAATGTTTCATATTTTGTTTGAAAAGCAGATTCACCTTAGATAAGGTGATTTAAGTAAAAAAAAGTTTTAATTGAAAAGTACTCTGTTATATTTAACCAGCTTAACTAACATTTTCATAGTGAGGTGATAATGCTGTTGAAAACAAAAGTAATAATTTAGAAGACGCTGCTACAAAAAATGACTTGCAGAGATTATGAAAAAAAATTATCAGCAGCTAAATAATTTACAACATAACTTCAGTTACATATCCCATCTGAACAACTCGGTACCAAACAGCAAAAGCATTGCTAGTAGCAAAGGGATTTGAACCTGGAACCTTTTTTGAAGGCAGCCCATTGCCTTCATAGCTAAACCTCCAAAACCTTGCAATAAGTTTTTTTCCCAATATAACTATCTTCTCTGTAGAAGAGATTTAAGCATTAGGTATATTATCTGTTAACATCAAACTGACTTCGTGATATTTACAGCTTAGAAAGACACTTCACCTAGTTTAATCTTTTTTCTTTTGTCATCAAGTCTTCTGGTTCGCTCTTCAGCTTGCTTTTTCGCTTTGCGAACTTTGTCGTAAGCAGCCTGGGAAGAACATGAAGGGAAGAGTCATTTCAAAGTTAACAAGCAAAGCAGTGTCGCAGATAAGCGTACTTGTTTAAAAGTTAAAGTAAAGTAAAAGTCATTTTAAGAGTATAAATCCATGAGAAAACTGTAACTCTGAAAACATTTTTTCTCCAGAAATAACATGTACTCCACATTTTCTGAAATATACTGTTGGAGGGTGTAGATCTAGTAAGAGATGCAGTATCAAAGGAATGAAAAAGGGAATGCATTCTGTTTTGGATTTAAAGAAAGCAGTGCAAATTGAGCAGTGCAATGAAATGTCCTTTTAATGGACAAAGACTTTAGCCTTAAAAATCTAGTGCTTTTATGTTGAAAGTAATAAAGAACCAGAGAGGAATCACATTTAAAGATCACATACATTTCTTTTTTTTCTCTTTCCTCTCTAATGCAGGTGAACAAATACTGTGCATTCAAATACATTAAGATTTGGATAATCGAAGAATTTGTCAGTTCCAGGTGTTCATTTTGAATGTTATTCTTGTTACATTTTCTCACATTTTACAAAACAGCTCTCCTAACTCTGAGGAAGATTGATAAATTTCATGCATAACAAACCTGTGTCAGATCAGAAATTAATAATACTGATTGACAGCCAATGTTTACTTCATGGGAAGCTTTATTTGAACAACCACAGCTGGGGAAAAGGAGACTTAAGTTACCACTGAACCACGGTTTTGTTTTGCTTTTTAGTAAGAACATCCTTAGAACCACATGTGCGGAACAGAATGAATGGGAAATCAAACCAGAAGGCACCAGTTTAACAGGTCATTCATACTGAAGAAAACATCTTCAAATCATTACAAAGTGAAGAGTGGCATTTTTTTTCATTATGTCATCTGACATACAGGGTGTTCCTTAAAATGTAGCTGGCCTACTCAAAGACCTGTTGCTGTAAGACTGAACTTTAAGCTAGCTTCCAAAAATACAGAAGTGATCAGAAAAGAAGTCTGCACAACATTTTTAAAGTAGTGATCTATTCCAGAATGAGTTTTGCTTTGTCATTGTCACTGGCAGGCAGTGAAAACTAAAGGGAAATAATGCAGAATTCATGGAATACCAGCTACTGCACATGTTGGTTTGAAGGTAGATAAATGGAGATAACTGAGAAAATCTAAGAGTGGTCTACGGCAGTCTTACCCTGGCAGCAGCATCAGTGAGGATTTCTAAAGCCTGGGACAGCTGGTGGAAGAGCTCAGCTGAAAAGAAAGCAAAGAGCACCATCAGACAAAATACACCCAAACACCTCCCATATACAAAAACGGAAAAAACAAACACAAAATTAAATTCACACCACATGCATATGTAGAAAAGGAATCTTTAGTCTTGATAAGAATGACAATGCACTATTAAACCTGCAGGCCATGTTTTTATGTGTTCTGAAGAAAAATTGCATTTCATTAACCAAAGACCTTTCGCATCCCTCGCAGTCGAGCACTACCACATTAGAAACTAATTAAAAATAACATTGAAGGGTGGTTCCTTGAAGAGTCTGCATGACAAGAAACAAAAGTAACCCTTTCCATGACACAGACAGAACATTAAGAAGCGGTCATGTCCAAAAGCAAAACTTGATAAAATAAAGACAGTCGAATTAAAAGGCTTTTAAAGACATTCAAAAGGACTTATAACAGAGTGGGTGCACAAAACAAGGCAAGACAGGGGTTAAGCAATGAACAGAAGTGTACTGTTCATCGACTCAGTGCCAAACACGGCTGATATTAATTGAGACATTTCCTGCAAAAAACGTGCTTGAAGTCTCACGCAGACTGTTTCCTCTAATGATATGCTGTGAATTTTCTCACGTAAATTCCTGATTCTTTCTGTCAAACAGTGGGGTCCGCAGAAGGGCAGAATATGTACAATGCACAGCTAACCCCCAAACCTGAACCTGCCCCTTGCCATCGCTTGGGTTTAATAACTCTGTTGAGATTTTTTTTATATATATATATAATGAGCTGCAGGAATCTTAGGTTTCGCCTTTCTCCTGGCTTGGGGGAATACAGATTAATGGCGGGAATTTAGTACATGTGAGAGTAGAGTTACAGCCTCCTGTTAAGGGTTCAGAAATCTGTCGACTTTATAATGAAACATAAATAAACATGTCACGCTACTCCCAGAAATCACAGAATACCACAGAGGAATTCCAACCTGGAACTAAAGGAATTGTACACAAAGAAGAGCAGCCTTAGCTGAAGAGAGGTGCATTTACAGGTTTGTTCATGGGCTCACTGGGATCGGGCTTTGGAGCGGAGGAAATGACAAGACTCAGACTAAGGTTCCCCCTTTCTAGTTCTACACATGCTATTCTCAATGGCAGTATCATTGACAGAAAACAGTTTGAACAAATCAGGTTTTGTTTTACTGTTAATGTTCAGTGACAGAGACTGACATCCATCTTGAACAGTTAAACATCTTCATGGCCAGTCTCTCACACTAAAGAGTAGAAATTATGAAGTCTTAGAAAAATTAACCTAGAATATTGGGATAGTGTGGTTAGAGATAAAGACGTTGAAGCCATTTAGAGCTGCTCTGCACTCCCAAAGAAAGGCAATGAGAAAGCACTGTAAGAAACAATGGATAAATAACTTTAGTTCAAATAACTTTCAAACTGCCAAAGTGATCCTAATTCCACCACATCTGTCATTACCTTTTCCTTTAGTGTGACCGGGTAGCATCCCATTCAACCCAAGAAAATCCTAACTGAATTATTGCAAAGGTTCTGGCTTCCTAAGTTTTTGTTTGTTGTTTCTGTTTTTCAGAGAAAAAGATCCACTTGTGGGTCTGGAGCTGTCTTCCCCCTCCCCGGCCCTCACATACATACACATATCTTCCTTGTCTGTTAATCTGGCATAATGCAAAGAGATCCAGGGACCACAGACCTCAATGGAAAACATTCTACTGATTTTCAGGGTGCATTTTTCACATTCAAATTATATTTAAATTTCCGAAACTGATTGTTTGCATGTTTATTGGCATAAGGCCTCAGGAGAGTTTCAAAGACAGAAAAACATGCATCACCTCAGAGTGGCTACTTATGCAATTACAACCTAATATTTCTGGTTATTTCGCGGTCCTTTGGGCTGGGGCCTTAGTCACCAGAGAATTGCTGTAGCTGGTTAAGTTGCATGTTGAAGGCCAAACAACTCATGGGGATGTGGCCAGTCTGCAACCAGAAAGGAGTTTAAGAACTTTACAAATTACAAGTGCTTCAAGGCTTGGAGGGGTATCCTACATCTGTACCGATTTGTTTTAATTTATTTTTCAACTAGTATACTCCATACATTCTATAGCTAATAAAACAGAGAAGGTTTGGTAAATTTGGTCAATATACACTAGACATCTAAAGAAATATATCATTATTTATGGTGGGTAGCTGCATCAGCATGCGTCGGCTGCAAAGGAACAAGTAATATGCTGAAAAGCATGGAATAAACCTTTCCTTGTTCCTTGTCATTATTTTTACTATATGTGCATGTTTTTACAAAAAATTTTATTTTGGATATTGTTTTTGATATCATCTTAGTTAACTGATTCATGACCCATGACTGACTGAGATACACTTGAGTGACTTGAATAAACATTAAATCACCTCAGCACAAACACTACTAAGTTCATTTTACACACAGACTGGAATGCTTCCAGGCCGTAAAATGAAAAGCTACACTGGCCAAACTGACCAGGTAGAGAGGCTACAATGAGAAAAAAACCTTGCTGAACTACTGGTTTAGTGAACACAGCCTGGCCACAGAGGGCGACACAGACAAACCTGGCAGTCCAGAGAGGACCTGCTACGCTCCCACTGCCACTAGGGAGAAGCAGAGACAGTGCTGCACTTTCTGCTGCTCTGCAAGATATACCTTAGAGTTAGAGAGTCATTCTTCCCTCCAAAATAACCAGTAAACGATCAGAATTCCAAGTGTCACCTGAGTCAGAGTTTCCAGTCCTAATGGAGAAGGGGCCAGGAAACTCAATACAGCTAGCAGCCCTGTTTGTGATCTCCTGTTACTGCCTGAGGAAGAGCGAGGATCTAAAATAAATAATTAAATAATAATAAGAAGAAGAATACCATGCACCACAAGGGCACAGTGGTTAGCACTGTTATTCATTTCCAGGCCTGGGGTGCTATCTGTGTGATGTATAGATAACATCCCCATGTTAACGTGGGATTCCTCCAGGTTTCCTCTCATAGTCCAAAGATATACAGGTAGGTTAATTGGGTTAACTGGCCCTGATGTGCGCGTGTGTATGTGTGCCCTGTGATGATCTGGCATCCTCTCCAGGGTGTACCCTATCTTGCACATGTTGCTTGCCCTTGCAACCCTGAATTGGATGAAGGGGTTACGAAATGGATAGATAATAATGTAAATAATTGTAAATCTCTTGCTAATTCTTAATGATTTTGAAAGACTACAATTCCTCAGTCATCCCAATAAAGCTCTTTGAATTTGTAAAAAAAATTAGTTGATTGAGTCCATGGGATTAAATGATTTAACCTGTTGATTGTCAAGCTTAATGCACTTATCAAGAGAACAACACCTTAATGTCATCAGTATGATAGACTAAGCCCAGTCTTAAGTTACTTGATGTCTGGGTTGTTAATTTCTAACTTTGTAGCCAAATACAGCAGACTATGAGACACAAACATTTTTTTCAGGTCAATGGGGATGGGTATGACTCTCTAGTGATTGAGTGCTACACTGATCAAGCCCTAAGACATCACTTGCTGCCCTTTCTATGGGATGATCTTGATGTAACAATATTCCTGCAGTAACAATAACACACGTCCTTGCACTTCTGGTATAACATTTATATGACAACTTATGTCATGGATGCCCTATTTACCGGACATGAACCGGCAAATTTTTAAAATGACCTGAGGCAGCAAGTGACATACAGTATAGTGGTCAGAGACCCATAAACAAGCACATACAGTACTACTTTTCCAAGTTCTGTGAGTGGAAAGGGACAAAATCCCACAAAGAGCATCTGCTCTGCAACCCAGTGTAAACTACTGTATGCAACACAGATGTACAGCTTACAATGTTTTCAACAGTGGGTACACAGACATACATGTACTACTAGATATTCACAATAGACTCCACATTGTTTATCCCTGATAATCACAAATATTAATCAGCATTACATTTTCCCATATAATATATTTTCAATAGACTGTCACTATGCCTGCTACAAAAAAAAAACATTTTGTGATATTTTTCTTTTGCCGCTCGTTGATCCAGTTGCCTTCTCTAGCAAGTGGTGAAACCATTAATTTTGTTGTTGGAAAAACTTAAAAGCAAGGAAGGACAAGATTTTGTTAACAAAGGGTTAAAAGATAAACCACAAAAGCTTTGATTAATCTGATAGGTTTCTACAGTTTTGTCTACTCACCTGCTTTGGGGTTATCTGGGTTCTTGTCAGGATGGCATGTCAGGGCTCTTTGTCTGTAGGCTTTCTTGATCTTCAAGAGGCAAGATAACAAAAGCATGGTTAATACAGAGTCCTAAAAACTCACACTGAGAAGGAGTAAAGTCTGGTACTCATACAAGTGGGAACGTGCCAAATTAATTCTCATCGACAATCAAATCAAATTCACATAGAGTTTACACAGAACAGTTTCATGTAGGTATGTTCTGTGTCCTTCTACACATGCAAGCTATTATAGTGTTGTATACTGTTATTTTGCAGGGAAACGTGTTTCCCATGATCCCATTTGTAAGTGTACTCAACAGTACACAGTTTTCCTGATCAGGCACGCTGAACAAAAAATTGCTCTGATTCAGATAGTTAAATCAACTGAGCTGTGGGAACAGTTCACCACCACGCAGGTCTCTTTAAGGATATTGGAAAAGTAGTTTCCAGCACATTCTTTACAGCAGAACCTGAAAAACAGCCAAACTTGAGGTCCCTATAAAATAAGTTAAACCTTTATTACCAAAAAGAAAAAAAAGGCTGTTTTTAATGAAGCTCTTGAAAGATGATGGGTATTACTATGGGATGGGACTGAGGTTCATTATTCAGAAGAACAAAAAAAAATAAGGCGAAAAACTATGGCGCCCTACCTTCTGGCAAAAGGCTTAAAAGTCCTTATGGTAAAGCTCATTCAAGCTATAACAATAAACAATTGCAGACTCCTCCATTACATTTCAAGCTTAACCTTTGTAATAAGACATGAAAAGGGAATACTGACAGATTTTAGCTTGCAAGAGACCTCAGCTACTGAATACCGTTCTGACCTTGAACCTGAAGCTAGTAGCATGTGCCGTCTGTTTGTCTGCTGCTTTGACAAGAATGCCTAAATAGTACTACTCTATTATCTATGGAGAAAACGGAATAATAACCTAAGACGATATTTGCAAAAATGTGCAGTAGAGGTGTACAACTGCCTCTGATAGGATGCCACTGTACTTCAGACTATAGTGTGGAAAGAAACAAAAGCAATTGCTGGAAGCTTGACTCCGAGAAATTAACTGAAAAATAACCGATTTGTAAAATGCTCACGCTCCTCCACACACATTCCCTGAGAAGGCTGCCCAAGACTCTAAATATTAGTTACCATTTGCCCAAGTACCAAATAATTTTATTGCCTTATTGAGGCCTTTTATTTTAATATCCTGTGCGTCCCAGCACAGGATTAACATAATATACAGTACTGCCTAGTTTGGTTTCTTTCTCCATTCTTGAATGGGTAAAGCTACTATATAAATTTATTCAGCTGTCATTATTAGCCATTTATACAGCTGGGCATTTATGGTAGCAATTCAAGTGAATTCCAGGTGTAATTACAAAGCCCTAACCATGCCCCACACTTTTTTGTTATTAATTATTGATGGTTTAGTAACAGAGAAAAAAGTGATTCTCCTTCTCTGTTAAGCGCATAGTAAATAAGGGATAATACATGAACTTCACTCTGAAAAAAGCAGTGGCTCTGATACATATTTGTACATTACTAACACACATTTGAGCCACTATGATGCTGTGTTTGACAGAGGAAGGTGAAAACCCTCAAAGAAGACTTAAAAATGGTCTGAGGGGAGACTCCTGCCATGTCTCATGATGAAGCTGAAGGAAAAGGCTTATAAGTGAGGGCACCCAGTTCCAGAAAATGTGTGGAAGAAACTTATTCTGAGCTGAAAATGTATCCTCGCTAAGCAAGAACACAAGAATGAAGAGGAACATAAACCAGATTTATATGAGCATATTTAAAGATGTACCATATCAAAAAATGGGTAAATGCATATACATTGTATACATATGCATTATCTGCACACATACTAACCAACATTGTGGACAGATTTCGAGAAGGAACAGGACCGATGCTCTGAAAATGTGCAACCTATTATTTTTTAAGCAGTTTCTCAATGTGTGTATTTGCCACCATGACTGTACAGAGCAGTTTGGCAGTGCAGTTTCCTGACACTTGCCTTGCTAGGTCTAAAACAAGAATCATCCTTTGGAGGTAC
The DNA here is from genome assembly GCF_055471065.1 of Atractosteus spatula. Lineage (NCBI taxonomy): Eukaryota > Metazoa > Chordata > Actinopteri > Semionotiformes > Lepisosteidae > Atractosteus > Atractosteus spatula. The sequence continues at coordinate 17,626,897 of NC_142714.1, forward strand.
ACTTAGCAGTCTCTCTGATTAAGGCAGTATTTGCCAAATGGGAAAACTATTTTAATTACAAAAGAACCATCAACAACCCAGAATGCGTATAGTAGGCAAATGTTTGTTCCTTAATGTATGGTAATAGATCTTAAAATACATTGCTTTATGTTCAGTGTGGCTCTGATGTCAAACCTGGGAAATAAACACAAGCTTAATGATATTTTAAAGTAAAACATTAATTCTGATCTAGTGTTATTAGCCGGTGATAAACAATCCCTAGGAGCAAGGCTGGTTGTAATTGTGGTTTTTGGTCTGTGGATAGCAAAACTCTCAGTCTTCGTGGTCAAGGAGATTAGTATTCTCCACCAGGTTTATTTTTAAACGCACTCTTAGCAGGGATAAAGGCAAATTTAATTCAAATTGCAAGGCATTATTTATTCCTGTTATTCCTATTTTTGAATTTTCAATAATTAGGGAACAATAAAAGAGACAATAAAATGTAGTCAGAGTCTAAGAAAATATTCCCTTTGTTTTTGCCTGTAGCAATTTGGAACCACACGACAATCATGGTCAACTGCAGCATTTTTTAAAGATGTATATCATCTTTCAGAAGAAGCCCACAACAAGAGGATAAGGAATGTATATACCTTTTAAAATTCACATTGAATAAAGAAACTGCACTCCTCTTAATTTTTCAAATGGTTAAATAAATTGTGATGAATGGGATTATCATAATTGTGGAGATTTTACAGGGAACATCACATTATGGCAAAGGAATGCTAAAAAGAACAACATTTTTCCAAATGGTATGAATTAAACAATAATACTGTACACATCAAAACAACTCGAAGTTCAATGTTTTCTGAACTTAAAGTTTTTATTAGAACATTTTATTTACACCTTCAAAGGCTTCTTTTTCAGGATCTCAGTTACAAGTTTCTTGACACTAACATTTTAGTCTAAAAAAAGCTAAATCTGAACATACTTTCAATTGAAACACAAGGATCTCACACGCTTGGCACGTCTGGAGTTTCGTATGATACGGTACGTTTCTACACATGCCTTTTCCATGTGTACTGATAGACGCTCTTGTATCTGTGGAATGTTCAACACGAACAGCCTCTAAGACCCTCCCGGATCAAGTCTTCCTCACACGCTCTTGACAGGTTTAAATCGTCTCAAATGCACCAGGCCGCAAGCTCCACTGGGACTGCCCGGGCCAGTCCTGAGACAGCCACAGCCGGGGAAAAGCAGAACAGGACATAGTTTGCTAACAGTTAACAGCAACGTGTGCCTTTATCCTTATAATCAGTTTCGACACAGTTCAGTTCCAGGGCTTTCAGAAATAAAAACATTGTTAAAGCTCCCCAGCATCGCTGACTGGTACTTAGGCACTTCCTCCAGAGACAGGTCTGACACGCAGAGTGCTGGCCCCCTGCCAGAGAACCCTGGCTCCCTCGCGCCTCGGTCTCCATCTGTTTTCAAGACAAGCCGGCCTCCTTTCCGCAGAGCCCGTCAGACTCACCTACCAGTCACCCACAGGACAGGCAAAGAGCAGTAGCACAAAAGCCCCAAGGTCACAACTCCCAGAGAAGGAAAACCCTGATTATAGGCTACAGCAGCTCGACATCAGCTTGTTCTGATTAAAAACAGTGCTGTATTTTTACTTTTTCAAAACAACACATAAGAAAAATGAACATCCAGCTATTCAGCCCATCTAGTTTGCTCAGGTAGTGATAGCTCTATTGATCTGAGGAGGTCATCCAGATGTTTTCAAGGAAGTGAACACGTTAGCTTCAACAACACCGATGGATAGCTTATTCTAAGCTCCCACAACAATTTTGTATAAAGAAGTAACTAATCAAACTAATTTTCAATATTAAATTAACTACTCTAGTTTCCATTTATTTCCTCAAGTTCACGTTTAACTGTTGGTCCTGAAGAAGCTCATTGGATTGACTTTGTCAATACCTTTGAGGATTAAGAACAGCTGAATGAAGTCACCTCTTAGTTATGACTGTCCACGATTAAAGAAATGTAGTTCTTTCAGCCTGTAAGTAATATACTTGGTGGCTCTTCTTCCAGAACAACAATATACTTTTGGTGATCTACAGTAAAAACGAACACTCTTAACCTCGTATCTCAATTTGTGTAATCATATCAAATCTTTACTTAGACTGTATCATTATTGATATGCATAAAGGTTCTTCTAGGGCAGACTGGCAAACTGAACTCCCAGTTGTTATTCCTAATTGATCCATTTCATTCAATTTGACAATTCAGGATATGATAAGAACCATCTCTACCAGAACTATCCATACTCTTCTTTCAATTTCAATTTTTTTTTCATTTTACACACAATAAACTATACTGCCTTGAAGCATCAATATCAATTGAGAAAAATAATGCAAAAAAGCTCATTTTACTCCACCAACATAAAATTTCCCTTTTCAAATCTCAATTTAGTTTACAATTCACCTGCCTGAGTCAAATTAGCACCCCAGTACTGTATAACAGGGGTATTAACATGAAAAAGAAAAGCCACGAAAATGATGTAATGTGTTTTTCTAACCAAGAGGTGACCTGGAAATTGTGGCTTTTTAACTGCATGTTTTCGGCACTGATGCAAGCTTGAGAGCAAGCCAGATGGATAATGATCTTTCTGTACCACTGACCATGGGCACAGAAAAAAAGAGGAATAAAACAGCAGGAAAGAACACAAATATTTATTTGTGGTACAGAGCCTTGCTGCGCTATTGCTCTAATTGACCAGGAACAACCCTGCTGGGAAGTCTCTAACACAGGCCTGATGTTAGCCGGCAGTAAATTAGAGAGGCTGAGCCATGCGGCATGTCCACACACTGCCTTTTCTACCACCTGTCTAGCTGTCCAGTGGGCACCACCTTAATGGATGGACACAACACTGTCTGTAAAGTTAATAGACTTTGCTCTAAGTTGACTATAAGACCGTGACACAGTATACGGTACTGTAAAACAAGATGTTTTTCTTTGTAATATACTTAATTTTAGGAAGGTAGCTGTACCTTCTTAATCTTACACTTGTATTAACTGTCAAAGATGCAAAATGCATAACTCTCCTTCTATATGCATTTCTGAAACAGTGTGGGTCAGTTCTAATTATGCAGTTGCAGACATAAGTATTGTCTTCCTTGACTTGAAACAAAGCTATTCATTTCAGAAATACTGTTCATGAAAGTGTATACTAAGAGGCATACAAAGTGATCTTTAAATTTAACACTAGTTACATTTTTAATGATCATGGTATACAATATTAATGCCAAGTGAAATGATTTCAGAAAAATGATTTTAACTTTCCAGGGCCATTAAAACTCCCAGTGCATTTCTCGAAAAGAGAATCACGGCTTCCTAATAATCCACATCTAGGGATTTACTTCATCACTCTCTTCTCCCGAAAAAGAGCTAGCTGATGTGGCTTGAGCATACTGCACCCTTGAGCTGTTGCATCACCGAGGTGGTGGATTACCTGTAAAGTGCTTTTAGTGGAGTGTCCAGAAAAGCATTTTATTTATTTTGTTTATTATTATTATTATGACGACAACTCTACATACTAAAGGTTTCAATCAAAAACTTTTCTCTCTAACAGAAGGGCTGCAGTAGTAAGGGCCTAGGAAAAGACAAAAAACAAATAATGCAGGGGAGTGCATTCCTGATCCTCAAGGCTGGCATGTCTGCAGATTTTAAGGGTCTCATTAAAGCAGTATCACCTGATCAACTAGGAGACATTGTTCAATTAGTCCAGTTTAGCCTTTAACCAGCTGGTTTAGCTCACTAAGCACAGAGTTGGAGTGAAAACTCACGGACACACTGGCTGTCTAATTATTGCCTCTGGATTAGTGCCACAATTGAAAGTCATGTTTTACAGCAGTTCAGAACTTACAGTACGTGTATGTGGTGAAGAAGTGATGCAGGATTTATGAACCTCACACAAACATTTTCAGTTACTGCTTATGTCCTTAGAGCTGAAACCCAACTTGGCAGGTACAGAACACAAAGCAAGACTGCTCCCTGAACACATAGCCATCAACAAAAAAATAATCTAGTCAAACTTAGTCAAGATAAGGTGAGATAAGGTGGTTACAGAGTAGAGCAGGTGTCTTAATCAGTCCTAGTATAAGCAGTGTAAAAGGACCTTATATGTAGGAGTACACAAAAACTCCATCTAACAAGTAAAAAAACAGCGATATATAAAAGAGAAAGAGGTATAGAGTATGGAAACATAATAATAGTTTCAGAAAAGAGAAATCAAAAAGAATCCAGGACTCCAGGAAAAGAATTAAGGGAGTGTAGTCTATTTTCAAGACCTGTAGTGTGGTTTGATATGCAGCGCTTGGTACAGCTAAACCGACTAAAACGTATTATATATATATCATAAAGTATACTAGGATCTCCCAGACATATTGTTGGGAGCTATCTGTAGGAATGTTTTGGAACTTTGCAAAATGAAGCAGGAATTTCCTGTGGGAAATTATTTTTTTAAAACATTAGTCTTCTGGACGACTCACATACACATATAGGTTGTGTTTTTTTCTTTTTACTGTGTTGCCCTCCAGGTCTCTCAGGAAATTGTTCTGACCAGCAAAAAACATGACAATAAACATGTGATTGAAACCATGTGTGCCAGGGCTTGGAAAGGTGCTTTATCAGTTTTTTACAAGCTCAAAATGGACCATTATTTACAGCTTGGGGAGCAACAGAATTCAAAAGCCATCACAGAAAACTAAGAAAAGGAAAAAAAAACCTCTGTGATAATTAGACTTCATTTTTTGGATGCGTGCAAGGAGCTAATACGTAGCTGCTCTTGTAAGTGTGACTGTATAAGAGTGTATAAGGTCACTGGGGGAGTCATTGGACTGGGTGGTGTACAAAGCTAAGACCTGCTTCTTTCATGCTATTCCTGAAAACACTAAATGCTTTTTGTTGCAAAAGCACATATTCAGACAATTTAGAATAGTATATCAAACAATCAGTCAAATAGGTTTTAGGACACAGCACTAAATAGCTGGAGAAAAGTGTTTTAAGGTTTAATACAAACAGCAACAATGGAATGGGTGTGAATTAAATCAATGACTCAAATGAACCAGAATCCCTGTTATTTAGCTCTTACCCCAGTATGTTCAGGATTTATTTAATGAAAGAATGGTTAATGTCTGGGCCTTTGAGGAAGAGGAACAAGAATGTTCAGACAGAACAAACACTAGAAAATGTTTATGTGGTAAAGAACATGTTTAATCATGATTTATTGCACACTGAACATAGTAACAAAATAATAATAATGAAAATAATAATTCCCTACACTTATATAGTGCTTTTCTGGACACTCCACTCCAAGCACTTTACAGGTAATGCGGACCCCCCTCCACCACCACCAGTGTGAAGCCCCACCTAGATGATGTAACGGCAGCCATAGTGCCCCAGTGCTCTCACCACACACCAGCTATTAGTGTAGAGAGGCACAGAGTAATGAAGTCAATTCATAGATGGGGATTATTAGGAGACCATGATTGGTAAAGGCCAGGGCGAAATTTGGCCATTTTTAATGACCACAGAGAATCAAGACCTCGGTTTTACATCTCATCTTTAGGGGACTTTTTTACAGTATAGTGTTCCCGTTGCTATACTGGGGCATTACGACCCACACAGACCACAGGGTGAGCACCCTCTACTCGCCCCACTAACACCTCTTCCAGCAGAAACCTTAGTTTTTCCCAGGAGGTCTCCCATCCAGGTACTGACCAGCCTCACACCTGATTAGCTTCAGTGGGCTGCCAGTGGTGAGCTGCAGGTTGATATAGCTACTGACATTAACATGTGTCAGGGAGCCAAAGGGTTTTTTTTAATACAGTAACAAGCATGATTTTACATTTAAAAACAGTTAGCACTATACCCTATGAGAATTAATGACTCACGAGTTCCCCATAGAATGCAAAACCATGCAAAGGAATCCCCAGTGTATATACATGACCATACAAGGGCACCCGTGCTGGATAAGCGGTGGTGATTTGCCATCGTGCAGCTGAGCACCTCATCTAGGGAGAAGAAGCTCTTGTGGTTCCCAGAAGAGTATAAACGTACACATAAACACACACCTCCCTCAGGCATTTCTGTCCTGCAAAAATAACTTACTGCAGTGGATCTGCTTAGAAAAATCAGGACCGCTTGGCCACCCGCTGCCTGATATACTTTATTGCCTTCCTACATCTTTTTCTCATTACGACAGTCTGTGTTCGTTATTACTGCTGACGACTTACTAAAAAATTGCCTGTGCGGGTGGCTACGCGTCCCTCTGAGAGCCCATCTTCTGCAATTACCCAGACTTGGCATTTACAGGAAAAAAAAAGAATGAAATTACAGTTTACGGAATGCAATATGAGTTCACTTGCCTGACAGAACCATTTGTCAGGACAGTCATACAGTGGTAGGAGTAAGACTGGTAAGTAGTGGGGAAACGGCTTTTTTTCTTTTTTATTACTGTAGTTGGTGTTTCTGGACACTGCAGGAGACCTCGATTTTAACCACAAGGAGTTAACAAGGGACTGTATTCCCTCCCATTTAAGAGCACTCTATTAGCTCCTGCTGTTTCTGTTCCGGTGAACAAGACCTCAAGACTAACAGCACTGTGATGTGTTTCCCTCATATTTTCAAACAAAATGTCTCAAAATATTTTCTAAAGAATGAAAAAATATGGAACTTGAAATATACAAAGCCCACGACACCACTGAATACTAACGCAGAATGTAGCCGCAGAGAAAAACAACCCAGTTGAACCCAGTTTTGACTTGAGGACTAGACATTAGGTAAAACATGTTTTTCTCTGAAAAGAAGAGAAGTTCAACGGAACACGACATAAGCCAGAGTACTACTTGCGTGAATATAAAATATTAAGTTTCCGCCAGCTCAAGGGAACACAAACTAATGGTTAAGGCCCTGGATCCATTACCAGATGTTTATGAGTTCAAGAGCCCCATGTGGACATTGCTGTTGTATTCTTTAGCAAGGTACGACTGTTCCAGTCAGCTGTATAAATGGGTACTAGCATTGCTCGAGGGTAAACCTGATATAGACATGTATCCTTATACACACACTGGGATTAGTTCCAGCCCAATGAGTCAGTAGGCTCGTGAAGGACTTTAACTTATATCCCCTGGTCTCACATTTGGCTCTAAATGCTCAATTCTTAGCTACCTAAGTTGCGTACTGAAATTTCAAATAAATAATTTAAATAATGGAGTCAATTAATTAATTATAAGCCTGGATAAAACAGAAAACAAATGGCCCCAGAACCCTCACGGACCACACTGTTGGCTGACGCCAGCCTGAGCCTTTTCGTTATGTGAACTGAAATAACATCAGCATTTAGCTCATCAACTCACAGATACAGCATGCCTCAGAGTCCCTGAAATTCACATGACTTTAATGAGGATCATGTGAGAGGTAACAATTAGCACCATGCCAAGCCATTAAAAAAAGATTTTTACAAGCTCTGGAGCAGGCCAAATGCAGTCCTTAAACATCTTTCACCTTGCAACAGACCAACCCTAGCAGGGCTCCTGGGCTTTCCAATTTCAGAATGCATGTCCTGGGCTCACAAAAACCAACCAAAGAGCTGGTGCTGCTAATCTGTTGACATCTTTGTTTAAACCACACTGTTCCCAAATCCGTCCTCCGCAAACTTGCTGTGTCTAGAGACAATTATTATCAAACTGAACTATCAAAGACCTCACAGAACTTGGCTTAAGCCAAATGTACTCTTTGGCCAACCACAAACTTCCACAGCAAATTTTGGGATGACCCCCACCCCCCACCCGATCTTTGTAATTCAGTAAATACATGACCTTCTTTCCTCAATTTCACTGCAATGTTAATTGGATTCCGGTCTCTGCTCTCAGAATTCTGACATGTTGGCAAGGTCAGGAGGCAAGTGAATGGGCTGCAGCCCTTTTTTGTTCCAGACCACATTACTTATTGGGTGGAAAGGACAACGGATCTTTTTTCTGTCCCAGAACTTTCAGAGTCCAAATGTAAAATACGTGCATTACTCCAATAAACACAGAGCCTATACTGTTTTGTCATATGAGCTCTGGCCAGTAATCATTTGTAAAACCGTGATTTTCCTATATACTAACCACAATTTGGTAATAACATAAGGAGAGAATTATCAGACATTTAAATTTTACAGGCAGTGAGTTTCTGAACTGGTCTGTATTTATGATGATTCCCAATGTGATTATTGTAATTGTGCGTGACTCGGGATGTGGAACAGCGTTTATTTCAGAAGGGAGCTTTCAGGCCCAAGTTCTCTAGAAACAAAATTCACCAGGACCTACCTGAGAGCACATGAAGGCGAAATAATGCAGTGTAGCCTCTGCAACACCCTGATCTTTCTTTTTCTATTGATAAATATGTGGCTGTTTTGTTCAGCAATAAAGAACGTGCATTGATAACTTTTGTGAAAGGGGAAAAAAAACATTCAAAGCTGTGGATTATATAGCTGTGGCAACATAGCTAGTACCTGCCTAAAATAGCTAAATTTCAAATAAATTACACATTTTAATATATACAGCAACTGAGTCTGATTGGTATACAGAGTCATGGTGTAAAATGACAGCAGTAAGGAAGCTGCTTGCAAAACTTTTTAGGTTTAAAACTTAAAAAACTGATTCACACTATTGACTATCAAAACTAATCAAACAGTTTAATATATGAATAGGCTTAATGCACTGAGGACACTGTAATGGTGGCCCTGGGTTCAATTCCAGACCTGGGGTACTGTCTGAATGGCGTTTGTATGTTCTGCCTGTGTTTGTGTGGGTTTTCTCTAGTTGCTCCCACAGTCCAAAAACATACTCACAGACCTGTGAAATGGCTTTTGGGAAACTGACCCTGATGTAAGTGTGTGAGTGTCCATGTTTGTGCTTGTCTGCCCTGCGATGGACTGGCATCCCATCCAAGGCGTATCCTGCCTTGCACCCACTGCTTGCCAGGATAGGCTCTGGCTCCCCCACAGCCCTGAATTGGAAGAATTGGACAGAAAATGAATGTATGGATGAATGAATGAATGCACTTAATAATGAGCTGCATATAAAGCTATAAGGAACACATATATTGAATAAAGCCTAAAGTGACTTTTTGGGGGTGACAGTAGCAGAACACTGGCTCTAGTACCAGACCACTGAGCCTGGATCATGGTCCTAAGCAAGTGCCTCCAATGGTGTATTGATCTAACACTCCTGCTCTTATAAACAGTGCAGAGATTTTTAATGACCAAAAGTCATTAGTTCCTCAGTTTAACATCTCATCTAAAGGACAGCACCTCTTACAGGACAGACTGCCAGGTCAAATAATAATTTTATCAAACAGCCTTTGTCTTTTTTTCCCCACATAGCTAGGCACCATGTACAGAGGATCTTTACATGACAAAATCTGTCTGACGTTTGATAAAACTGTGTCTCCTTTAAACAAAACTGAATTATATTTCAAATATCATGATATGTTTGCACTCTACGAATGACAAGGTGAAAAGGTTCTTTGATGCCACGCCCAGATACTCTGCCACAGCATACCAAAAGAAATCAAGTACTTAGTCACACTGGTTGATTTTAACTCTAGTCTACAAACTTAACTTTTTTCAGAAAGGCTCTTGTATGATTAACTGCTGTATTTTCTTTGTTTCCTTTGCTCTGGGATTTTCTAAAAATGTATTGGGTAAAGTGCTATAAAGTAAACTATAGAAGGATTGAAAATTTGCTAAGCACACCAAAAGAAAACAAAATCTTCAATACATCAAAGCTGTTTTTATAAAGTGAGTGGGTGTCTCTAAAAATGCAGAAACCTTCTTTAAGTCAACACCCCCCTACAGTAAACCCCAGGTTTAATGGATTGCACATTCACTGCCTTTGGATTTAATGGACAAAATCGGCTAAAGGGGAATTTTGTCTGTAAAATCAGAAATACTCGCCTTTCCCAGCAATTACAATGAAATGTACAAATGGTAAATCAAGGTAAAAATAAACACATTGCCCAAGATATAATTCTATAGGTTTAAAATTTAGAAATATGAATGGTACCCTAGAGGAGTAGGTCAATAGCCTCCAATTGTGTTTTGTATGCTTATGCAAATTTTATACAGTATATTTATGACATGAATCGTATTTATGATAAAAAAGGCACAGGAAAATTCACTGACTGTGTTGTATGCAATTGTTAAAACATAAGTAAAAAATACAGAAAGCATATATGTATTACACATAGTGATATAAACCAAGGATTTACTGCACTGTAAAAATGTGCAATATTGTGCACTATAGTGCCACCTAATGGAATTAACCTTGCCAATAGTTTCTTTTCTTCTTAAATGTACTTATATTGTACACTATATTATTCCCACCTTCTTTAACCCACATCGACAGCTGAAAGTCTTTACATATCCAGAAAACAAACTGTGCTATGACTGATTAAGATCCAGATTGTAGCACCGTGTTGCTTTTCAATAGGCCACATTGTAGTTTATTGACTTAAAACTTTGAATATTGAGACATTCTTGTTGGTAGGTGCAGTTTTCTGTAAATCAAAGCAGTATAACTAAAGCTCATACATAGGGGAAGATACATTGTTGATCAAGCTGTTTATCAGGATATTCTATAGTACCTACAATATTGATAATTCTGCATTTAATGTATTTAAGATTAGTAAAAGTGAATAAAAAAATGAACTCTAAAGCACACAAACTGCTCTTAAGCATGATAATTTATTTTCCATTTTCCATCTTAAATATAAACAGAGACCCTTTTAGCACGATTATTTCAGTTTAAAACAAGTTTTCTCTGTTCCAGTAAATGTCCTTTCAACAGCTCAGATGAAAACGACTTCTTCACTCCCTTTTCCATATGCAATTAATCAAGGTTCTGCGCATATGAACACTCTGAGGTAATGGTTACAGTGTACACTTTAGACCTTATTGCTCATGAGATACCTTATGGCATAACAGTTCTACCTAGTTTACCCAACATTTATGTTGTCAAAACTTCTACACTTATTTTTTGCAAAAGGTGGCTTCAGTGCCACTTTATTGCTCCTGGAAGAGCAGTTTGCTCATTCTCTGAAATGTGAGATAAAAACATTGGCCCACTACATCTTCTGTGATTAAACTAAGGGAAAATCATTTGAGAGTGATAACAGGAGAAAATGCTTTAGACATTGTTGTGGAAGTCTGGAATAAGTTAACTGGCCATATTGGTGAGGCTGATACCCCACAGTAGATAATTACATCCAAATAAACTAGTTTAGCCCCTTCTAAGCTGTAACCTTTCGTATATTCTTCTGAACCCAGGACAAATCACATCACTACTGTTTTCATACATTGTAGCCAAACAGTTCCATTATATTCCCACTCTGCGAACAGAGCATCAGGTGAATGTTAGAAATTAAGAATATAAGTGAAATATTTTGTATAGTAATATACAGTACCAGTCAAAGCTTTGAGTACACCTGCTTGAAACCAGGTGTTTCATGATTATCTGTGCTTTAAACTGTATAAACCTGTCTATAAACACTTAATATTTAATTACATGATATGTGTATTTATAATCTTAAGTGAACTGCACTGAAAATGTTAATTTTTCAATTTCAATAAAATGAACACCCAAAGCAAGCAGATTTCAGTCTGAAGCCCTGGTTAGTTAAAAGTCAGAAATGTGTTTAACATGGTGTTAGAACACTTAAAGAGGTTTAAAATTGTCTTTGTTAGATGTTCTCACAGTTAACTAGCATGTTACCTCATTTACCTTTTGTCACTAATTACTGGTAAACAGGTGAGGGTCCACGATTACTATAAATATAGGGAGCATGGGCAAAAGTTTGAAATTCCTGAATAAACATGGCATAATATGCCCAGTTAGGCAAGGAAAAAAGACAGTCTCTATTTTAAGAAATGAAGGTCCACCTTTAAGACAAATTGCAAGAACTTTGCAAGTGTCAGTTACTGCTGTGGCCAAGACTATCAAACAATATGAAGACACTGGCACTCAGAAGGACCGAAAAAGGTCCGGCAGGCCAAAGGACCTCGGAATAAAAGAATACGTTAATGAGAGTCACAAGGCTGCGAAACCAGCGACTAACTGCCCCTGAAATACAAGCTGAGCTCAATGCAACTAGAAGTACAGATGTTTCAACATCAGCTGTTCAGAGGAACATTTGACTGGTACTGTATTGCTATAAGATATAATCATGTATGTGTTATTACATACATTAATAATACACACAGTATGTTGTGTAATTATATACTATAAATGTGCCGTAAACAAATAACATTTTAGAGATATTCAGGCATACGCTCATGTTAAATTTAAGCTGCAGATCTAGCACACACTCAGGCTGTCTGGATTGGAGACAGTACTCAGAGGACCATCAGCAATGGTAGGAGTCTGGGGTGGAATGGTCATCTAGGTAAACAAAACTTAGGAAAGAACAGCTTTTATATGATGCAATTATTTTCAGCTTCTCAGAAGATGTTTCCTTTTTGCATCCCATTGTCAAATAAAAGAAAACAGAAAAACACAGGCTTGTAACAGCAGCTGTAGATTAGCTTCAGGCTACATCCTGGGAAGAAAACATTACATGTGTGGTGCAGTAGCAACAAGGCCGGAACAACACAGCATCTACTAAGACAGCTCTGGCTGCATCGGGAGATCAAGAAGAACATAACACAGGATGATAGCGCCTCTTAGTGGTAAAAACAAACTAGTGCAGAAGACAAAGTTCTCAATAAGGTGGTAATAATAATAATAATAATTGCTTACACTTATATAGCGCTTTTCTGGACACTCCACTCAAAGCACTTTACAGGTAATGGGGACTCCCCTCCACCACCACCACCAATGTGCAGCATTTACCTGGATGATGCGACGGCAGCCATAGTGCGCCAGAACGCTCACCACACATCAGCTATCAGTGGGGAGGAGAGCAGAGTAATGAAGCCAATTTTTAGATGGGGATTATTAAGAGGCCATGATTGGTAAGGGCTAATGGGAAATTTGGCCAGGATGCCGGGGTTATACCCCTACTCTTTTTGCAAAACGCCCTGGGATTTGTAATGAGGAAGAGCAGAGAGTCAGGACCTCGGTTTTATGTCTCATCCGAAGGACGGTGCCTGTTTACAGTATAGTGCCTCCATCACTATACTGGGGCATTAAGACCCACATGGACTGCAGGGTGAGCGCCCCCTGCTGGCCCCACTAACACCTCTTCCAGCAGCAACCTTAGTTTTTCCCAGGAGGTCTCTCATCCAGGTACTGACCAGGCTCACACCTGCTTAGCTTCAGTGGGTTGCCTGTTGTGAGTTGCAGGGTGATATGGCTGCTGGCATAAAGGACACAGTGGTTAGCACTGCTCCCTTGCCATGGTGGAGCCCTGGGCCCTGACTGTTTATTTGTGTCTGTGAGTGCCCTGTGATGGACTGGCATCCTGTCCAGGATGTACCTCTCCATGTGCCCATAGCTTACCAGAACAGGTTCCGGCTCCCCAGCAACCCTGAATTGGATGAAGCATTTAGAAAATGGATGGATGGATATTCTCCATATTTTTTTCACTAGGATACATCTTTTCAAGAAAAAAAAACTCTCAGTAAAAGCCGAGATTTCTACACAAAATCACAGCAAAATAAGCTGTGTAAATAAGGATGGTGGGCAGCACAGCAGAATTGAGCGTTTTCCTAACAGCCTGCCTAACAGCTCTTGGGCACTGGGATGGATTCAGACAAAGATAACATTCTGTGTGGAGGTTCATGCTCATCATGTGGTTGAATGGGTTCTCTGCAATTTCTCAGGTTTTCTTACACAGTTCCAAAACAACGCAGTCTAGGTTAAATGCCACCTCTAAATTTTAAGCCCTTCGTAATGTGTGAATGAATGTGCCCTGAGATGAACTAGCATCTCATCCAGAGTGTATCATACTGTGTGCCCAATGTTTGCCTGGACTCCAGTTCACTACAAAGCTTTCTTTTGGACTAAATGTTTATTGACCATAGAGGGACATATGAATGTAGTGCTAACTTTAGTACAAATTTAGTACAAATTAAAGCATTCTTAGAACAGATCCACTTTGTGAAAAAACTTGATTTTACATAAATTGAAGTTGCAGAGATGGTGTTTGATGATGTTTCTTTCAAGACTGTTTTACTTGTACTGGCAGAAAACGATTTCAGTTGTAGTAGCAGTTTTGTGCCAAAATACATTGTGGAAACGCAAGTAGTAGTAGTAGTAAATAATTATGTTGTTATAGTATTTATTTTTCTTCCTGAAGTGTTCTTAAAATCCAGATTATTCACAGAATTATTCATTTTGGATTTGGATCTAGGTCAACCTAGCTAAAATTACAAAATTGAACAAACGTAACAGTCACCTCAAACACTAATGTTCAGTGCAATATGTTTCCTTTGCTATGCAAGTGTAGACTCGTAATGTATCGACCCCGTGTTCAGAGAGCTTCTACACATAGCAGTGTAACTACTTTCAAGACATCAAACAGCTCTGCATTTTAATTTTAATAGCGTTAGGAAAAAGGTGTCATTTAAAAGGCTAGCGATATCCACCTTCAGTTTCTGAAAAGACTGTAAATATCTATTTGATAATATGTGTTTAAATAAAGATCACCTGCTGTAGCTTTATCTATTCCAAGTTGCAGGTTAGGCGACTGGACCTGGCCTTTCCAGTGTATTTTACTTTAAATTTCTTAACAAACAGCATATCTAGCTATACAGAAAATATGTATAGTAACTACTGATTTCAGAAGAAAAGCATTCATTACAATTCCATCATAACAATAAAAATAAAAGTCACGTTTACGATTATTTCTCACATCATTGTTTAAATTACTCATTTCGAATAATAATACTTCTTATAATGCGATTCTGTTTTACCTCTTTCTCGGATGCCCCGTCTTCTACTCCAAGCAAAGCATACAGATTCTTCTCCAGCAGCTCTTTTGCTGTAGACATTTTCGTTATGTTTTATTTATTCCTTAAAACTTAAGTTCCTGTACAGTCC
This sequence comes from Atractosteus spatula, assembly GCF_055471065.1. Lineage (NCBI taxonomy): Eukaryota > Metazoa > Chordata > Actinopteri > Semionotiformes > Lepisosteidae > Atractosteus > Atractosteus spatula. Next base: position 17,641,959 of record NC_142714.1, read on the forward strand.
GTAAAAACCTACACACCATTTTTCCACTTTAACCCCATACGTCATAAGATAAGTAGTACGTTGCATTCTGGGAATTGTATTCTTTTGAACAACAAAGTGGCAAGTGGCCAAAATCCACGAAGAACTGCATGCTAGGATTTGTAGGTTTTTTAAAGATTTATGTAATGCAAATACAAATCCATCCATTTTCGGGTCACTTGCCCTGCGCATGTACACATAAATAAAATAAATTAATGTAATGTACATTGCAGTCCAGTTACAATGTATATTTACATTGGTAATGGCAACAAATTAATATGGTGCAAAGGGTGATTTAATGACGATAGAAATGTGAGATGACCAACTTAAATACTAATACAGCACAACACAAGTTTAGAAGTATTAATACAGCAAAGCAACATAATGTAACTACACATTTAAGTTTCATTTTGGAAACGGTGTACACATGCGCAGTTCAAAATAATCAGGTCACATTTAACTTAATTGTAGTTGAACAGATAGGTAGCATTTCCAACACTAGGTGGCAACACAGCCAAACTATTGTGTAGCAGTGTAATTTCACATGCGATAAAAGACCGATTTAGTACAAAATAATATTTTGAATTCAGATGTTTTCAGATTGTTTGTGAAGATTTCCTTTGGCCGTTATTTAATTATTGTTAAAAATATTTATATAACCACTAGTAATTGATAATAATTTTCATTACCCTTTGTTTTTTTTTATTTTCTGAAGTGAGCAGCCGATTCAACTAATTCAGTAAGACTTGTGCATTCCATCCAAATTCTCTCTTCTCTAAGAAGCCCTAGTGTAGCTGGAGCTCTGGACCCGTTATTGTGGAGGTGTAAAGGTCCTTGTGATATCTAAGGTGTGGTCAGAGCTAACTGCTCAGGGCTCATTGGTCAAGTGGCTGTATTCAGATGGCCAGGTGTAGAGATGCACTGTGTATTCGCACCCTGTTCTAGAGCCTCCTCTCAGCCTGAGACGCAGTTAGACCTGTCTCACACTCCCACGTCATCTCTGAACTGTGTGGTCCATTAACAAGTGTCTGTGCAAGGACCTTTGATCAATGAGAAGCTTGAGAAAAAGGAAAGTCAACATGGCCCCTGCCACCTGTTGTCTCATACCTATTTGTTTCACTCTGTGACATTTGCATTACATTCATGGTGGTGTTCAGAAGAGCTATACGTGAAATTAAACACAAAAAAACATCATAAAGTCCAACATCTAACATTTTAAATGGTGTGTTCTACTCCAGTAAGCATCACTCCTGCAGCTTCCAGCTGTTACTTGATGTTTGCAATGTAGGCTGTTCCTTTTACTCTGTCACTTTACTATCATTCAGTAAAGGGAGGTGGTATGTTCCCAGATGTTTAGCATTCTTTATCAATTATTTGTCTTTCATCCCCTGTCTGTTGAGTCTGAAACAAGCAACATGTTTCTTCCTTCTTATTAAAGCAACTCATTGTCATTTTCCTAAGGAAAATAAAAATTTGCATCTTCTTTTACATGAAGAAATGGAGATCTCTTCCCATATGCTCACTTATAATTCTCTTGTTTCTGCTATTTTGAAAGCTATACACAGATGAAGATTAAAAATTGACTGTGATAAGAAACATTATGCCTTCATTATCCTCTGTTTACAATAACTTACAATGGATTTGAATGTAAACTCAAATTTTTTAAATGAAAAATCAAAACCTTTGGGTGAGTGCATGTTATTTGCCTACAGCCATACCACTCTGAAACTCACAACTGAAAACCCACTGAAACTCAGCAGGTATGAGCCTGGTCAGTACCTGGATGGGAGACCTCCTGGAAAAAAAGGTTGCTGCTGGAAGAGGTGTTAGTGGGGCCAGCAGGGGTGCTCACTCTGTGGTCTATGTAGGTCCTAATGCCCCATATAGTGACAGGGGCACTATAATGTAAAAAATTGACATCCTTTGAATGAGATGGAAAACCGTGTCCTGACTCTCCGTGGTCATTAAAAATCCCACAGTCCTTCTTGAAAAGAGTAGGGGTGTAACCCTGGTGTCCTGGCCAAACTTCCCTTTGGCCTTTACCAATCATGGCCTCCTAATAATCCCCATCTAAGAATTAGCTTCATCACTCTGTTCTCCTCCCCACTGATAGCTGATGTGTGGTGAGTGTTCTGGTGCACTATGGCTGCTGTCGTATCATCCAGGTGGAGCATTGGTTGTGATGGAAGGGAATCTCCATTACCTGTAAAGCGCTTTGAGTGGAGTGTCCTGAAAAGTGCTACATAAGTGTAAGCAATTATTATTATTAAAACTGTATTATAAAATACTAATGAGTACTTTAAGGTGTACAATTGCCTTATAAACCATAGTGTTTTGGCTTTTTATTTTTACCTCTTTTCACATCCATGCCGCAGTGTATCATAGTGCTTTGTGCTGGGAGTATATTTTTTATAAAAATATGGATTATAATCAAAACATATTGAACATTCTTTTCCAGTTAGACTATGTAGGACAGTATTCAGAGCTGAGTGGCTCCAACACATGCAATATTACTACATCTGATGGACATACCCCCACAACACTCCAGAAAGACCCTCTGATGGTCCATTCTACAGAAACTAGTTCTCATTTTCCCAATCTTTTCCACGGACAAGTGTATGTTTTCAACAACTTCATACCCCTCTATTTTAATCCTCACTAGAGCCACCACCCTTGTCCACTTTCTCCTGAAAAAGTGAACTAAAAGAAGGAACTTCTATGACTGCAAAAGTTTGAAAAATGTTCTTGTTCCAAAACTCAACAACTGACCTAGTCATTCTCATTTTAGCACAAATATCTCTCCACCCGTGCCTTTTGCCTCTAGTCAACTGAAAACCACCTCCTTCAGCATCTTCCTTCCTTCCTTAACCAGCTTTCCATGGGAGGTGGTGTCTCAAAGTTCATCAAAATGGAAAAACCTTCTCTGTCCAGGATGCAGGAATAAATCCTTGTTCATGAGCATCATCAGAACTGAGAGCCATGCCTACTGTCAGAGCCATGTTCAATTCTTCCTTCAGGGTCTTGTTAGTGACATCTTTATTGTCTTTCGCAGGCTCAACTCTGACAGTCAGCACTTACTGCATTACTGCTGCCCGGCTGACTCGGATCTGGGTAAGAGTAACCTGGACATGGGGACACTACCTTCTGAGGTTCCCCTCCTGGCTACACACTGCACACTGTTTATTATATTAAGTAAGTATTCAGGTATGCACAAGGATCATGCATGATTATTCAAAACCTCATCCAAGCAAGCGAGGTCAATCAATCAGTCAACCAAAGTTTATTTATCAAATGCACAACAATACAGTAGTGTAACAGTAGTTGCTGGAAATGAAATGTCTTTTCTGCGAGGGGGGGGGATGGGGAGAAAAAAAAACAAAATTAAAGTTTCAAAATACGGTTACATAATAGTGCAATAGATATTGAATAAACTCAGACAAACTCAATATAAACAGAGCTGCGGTGTGTCCATAATGTATTGCATACACCCTGTCTAAGTAGTGCAGTATGCCAAATACACTGAACACTGTATGTCCATGTAGCCATTACATTTGATTTGTTGTAGGAACTGCAGCTTGGCTATTAAGCAGTCTTATTCCCAGGTGGTAGAAGCTGTTCCATTATCTGTTAGTCTTTCACCGAATCCTTCAATACCATTTACCAGACAGAAGGAGAGAAAACAGTTTGTGACCAAGATGACTGGGGTCCTTGAGAAATGACCTGGACTTCTTAAGACATCTAGCTGAGTAGATATCCAGGATGTTTGGTAGCTTACACCCAGTAATGAGCTGCGCTGAGTTCACCACCCTGCACAGAACTTGGGGATCCCAGGCGGAGCCATTCCCATACCAGGCAGTGATGCAACCAGTCCGGATACTCTCAATAGTGCACCTGTAGAAGCTGGCTGGGATATGTTACATGGTGATAGGTCCCCATGTGAGATGAAAATGGCCTCTTTTCTGCTATGCCCTGATTCAGCTGCCACATTGCTTCAAAGAATTATTACAGAAAATTGCAATGTGATCAGCAGTCCCATTCCTCTGCAGGCAAAAGATGTGCTTTGGCATCAGTTTCAGGAACTGGAGCACAATGCTCCTTACAAACTCTATTCAGAGAAGCATTATCTCCTGCTAATGCTTCTTCTACTTGCATATAAGGCCATTTTTCTGTCAGATCCAAAAGCTCGACTGTGAATTAAGAGAAATGACAGGCATTACCACCAAGTGCATGCTTTTGGAATTGAAAAGGAGTTAATGCTACAGTGTACTAGTTCTGCTCAGACCTCCTTGTCTTTCCAAAAATGTACACGGCAAAGACTGAGTGTAAGGACGGGCCTCACACAGAGCTGCCAAGCAGGTTAGCTCATCTTATTTAATTAAGAATGGGAGTTAACAATGACATTATATCATTAACCTGTGGAAACTTACAATATAATCAGCTCATTAGCCATGACACTTGTTATAATTGTGTGAACTACACAAAGAAGTGTTGAATGCTAAGCGAGGCTATACTGTAAATACTATTCAGTTTTTGTTAAAGTAATTTATGCAAATAAAATCAAACGTGCTTTGTGCAAACATTAGTATTGTTCAGTGGAATTGAGATTGCAGTCGAAAACTTCAAAAATGTTAATTCCAGTTTACATCTAATTCCAGTTATAATTGACCTATGAATGAATTAACCTACCTAAGCTGTTACCTACAGTATATAACAGGTATTTATTCAACTAAACAGGTATAATATAATTGGCGTATCAATGCCATCATTAAATACAATTCTTCTGTATTTATCATTTTTACCTCTTCCATTTATTTTTTGAGAGCTTGAACTATAGGCTGGAAATGGCCATACATAGTATGAATGCAGATAATGGGATTTGTCATTGTGAAACATGAAGACAAGAATACGTTGACTGCCATAAAAAAAAAGATAAGCTATTGTTTTATACTTCCTTCGGTGGGGCAGGAGGAAGGGAAATAGGAAAAGCTCATCTGGCTCAAAGCCAGTGTAAGTTATTCAGCATAGACTCAAAAAGCAACAGCCCAGTTTCTATTTTTCTTTTTTCCCCAGGTCTGTCTTATTTGGCCAACTTGTTGCAGGACCTCTTAAAAATACATATTTTGAACTTTGTTAAAAAGGGGGGCATAAATAATAATGACTTCAATTAATTGCCAATTAATTTAGAGTTGGATCAATTTTCCGTCTTACTTGAAATTGGGGTTATACTCAGTTCAATAAACAGAAACTGGTACCACTAATTCAGAAAAAGCTGTTTCAGTGAAGGTCATGTTGAAATTTTAACACTAGAAAGAGTATCAATTAATGTATGTGTGCATATTTCTTGATACTTAAAAAACTAACATATGTATGTAGGATTAGAATTTGTCTTCAGAACAATAATCATCATAATTACTAACATTTACAAAGTTTTTTTTTTATTCCAAAAGATCCTCATGTGTTTTACATATAAAAGAGAATGAGGTTAGGGTCATTTCAGTTACCACCAAAATGCAGCTGCCAGCTGGGGGTAAACCCACACAGTTTCATGTCATGATGCATATTAGATTACCTGGTCATCCAGTATTCATGTTCTTTCAAATATGAGAATGGGTGGAATATAATGTAAAATTATACTCGGGGGTTACACAGAGTGCCTTCACAACAAGTGTTGGTTGACTCATTTTGTTGTGTGGAAGTGGGGAACTGTGGCAGTGTGCATTAGCTGCAAAGGAGCATGTAAAGATTCATTCCAACCTGCAAAATAGCCGAGACATTTCTGCTGTTGAGTCTTCTTTGGGTGACACCAGGAGTCTAGGAGAGTTCTTCTGTCAGTCCAGGAAAATATTTGCCAGTGGGAGGAAAACTCTGGGCAATAAATCTGTTGTGAGGCGGAAGCATCGAGTTGCATGACTACTGTTATCCTTCTGTTGTAAAGAATGAAGTTAATTGCTCCTATGGGGACGAATAAAGTATGTTGAATTTAATTTAACTTCTGTGATGTACCCATTATTGATTGTCAAAATACTTTGTGGCTGTTACAAAGGGCCGTATACCACCTTAATTAAATTTAGCATTGCAGAATTTCTCACAATACTGATCTTAAAGATCCATGAAGACCATTTGGTTAATTTCCCCCCCCAACACCTCACAGAACATTGTGCTATTTACTCCAAAAAGATTACAGTAGATAAAGCAACATCTCTCACATGTATGTCATTATTGGATGTTCCTGTACCAGTACAATCCTTTCAGCCATTTAAAATAAACAGTATATTTACAATATCCATTAATTTAATATAAGACGGACACCAATGAAACAACTGAAGAATGCATTAAGTGTTTTCAATTCTACAGAGAAAGGTATTTATGTGAATCTTCAAAGAAAGCTAAAACCTAATGAATGTCCATCAAACATCAGATCTTGGTGGGTAAATAACAGTGACCGCATATTTACCTTAATTAAATGCAATTTTAATATTATGAGCATCCAAATCCAAACCCAACTTTTATGTCTGATGCTATTTATCAAATTTTCCTGCTAAGGTCACAAACAGACTTAAGAGAGCACACTGATTATATTCCTTGACTGGACAATGGTAGCTCCTGGTCACCAATGTTCATATTGTCTGTTGGTCTAGAAGCCACGTGGCTAAACTGCTCGTTAGACAACAGTCCGAGTTCACTCTGAAAAACAGTCATGCCAGATAAGGAAATCTTTAAAAACTGTATCTAGACTCGCCTGCTAAAGAACTGACTGAGTGAAGTTGTTCATGTGTACTTTCCCCCCCCATTATAGTTCAAAAACATAATTCTAGATTTCACCAGGAATCATTTTCTGATTACTGGTGCTCTACCTAGTCAGTCTACTTTACTGTCTGTCTTATATATCTCAAGAAAAAAGGGAATTCTGTGAAAAATCTGCAAAATAATCTGTGGCTTTCACATTCAAGACACAGCATTATATAAAAGAAAACCTTTAGCAGTTCTAGTTTACCACCAAACCTCAAACAAGGAAATGCACAAAGCCAATTCCCCTGGAAACAACCTGAACGCTGCTCGAGTACTCCCTCCCTATTAAGAAAACAAATATTAAGGTTTCATTTTATAACTCAGTTAAACATGATTTAGCCTTAACTTAATAATTACAAGCAAAGTCTCAATACGGTTTACTACATAATTAAAGAATGAACTTTGAACATTTGTAATCAGTTGTGTGTATTTGGTAATTTTTATCAGTTTGCATTGTATTATTTAGTCTGTTGCAAGTAAGTACCCATTGTGCATACCATTGAGTATGGAATATAAGTGTGTATTTAACAAAATGAAGCAGCCAAGAACAAAGGCTCAGTTACAACCTGGATGGCACCCATTGACAGAGCAAGCATTTTACTGGGGGTATCCAAGTAAATTTACTTGGTCATGGATGAAATGGCAGCCCCTTGTCACTGTACACACTTCAGAGTCCAGAGCCCTACCCACACTGCAGCCCCAGTGTAGATGGGCCATCTAACAAAACTAATGCTTGCAGAATGAAGCATTAATTGAACAAATTTCAAGAACGTGGCTTGGACTTCGACACACAAGAACTGCTTACTTATTTCTGTTCCAACTGTTTTTCCGTCACATAGGTCTGCCATGAGCAATCAGAACTTCTTTGCAATATGTTATTGTAACGCTGCTCTGTAGAGGTGAAAAGGATCCGATGCAGATGCAGGAGTCGCAGGGAGGTAAGTAAGCGTACCGAGCAAATCCAGGAGTTGAGTCATAGTCCAAAGGCGAAGGTAGGTCGAGATCCGGTAAAGGCACTGGTGGCGAACAATCCAAAACGTGAGACAGAATCGTGGTCGAAAAGAGGGCTACAGGGTCAAATCCAAAACAGGCAATGATAGCAAACAATCCAAGGGGCGAGACGAGATCCGAAGTCCGAAGGCAAAAGGTGCAGGCAGAATTCCAGGAAGGCAAAAGAGGGGTAAGAACGCTAGGCTGAGCAACAAGTAGAGAACTCAATACCGAGCAACGGGAATCAGGTAAGAATGGTATAAATAACCCGGCGTGCCGCACGGTAGAGCAATTGCAGGTGTGTTAACTCGTGCGGCGGCGCTTGTTAGTAGTAATCCGCTGCTGGTGCTGATTAGCTCGCTTACGTGTTGATCTCAGCTGGCTGGTGGTCATGACAGTTATTTTGTTTCAGGGTGTTCCGACTTCACAATATGTGCACTTGAAATGCCATTTACAAACCGTCCCTCGCTGAGGTACTGTTTGTCAGACAGTACCTTTAATTATTACAAGGCCTAGATCCATGAATGGCAGTAAAAAACAGAAACCATGCTAGTAATACAGTACTTGTAATACCTTAATAGAAACTATTGTCAAACATTTCCTGTACACCCAATGGATTCCGGTTATACTGTATATTACATATTAACAAAAACCTTCATAAAGTGCTGAAGTAACTGATATTAGTAAGAAATAATGGTTGGCAGTGAACTTTCTTTTACTGAAACTCAGTTGGTCAAAAAAAAAACCATCTCTGTGATCGGCTATTAGACAAAAATGAAGCTTTAGTTTAATGGAAAGATCATCAAGCATGGCCCAAAGTAGAGTACATCTACTCCAGTTTTGGAGGGCTGCTCCTGTTTTATACAGTAGGTCTCTTTGAATCAGCACCATTCCAAGACCTGGGAAAATCGTTTAAGATGCTCTAATTAGGCTCGAATGTTAGAATGTACCCAACCGCCCCCGCCCCCAACCAAAACCATGGAACTCCAGGATAGGGTAGGAGAACCCCAAGTCTACGTAAAGAGAGAGTAAGACTAGATAATTAAAGAATGAACTTTGAACATTTGAGAACCCTCACAATTGTGCCATGGTGCTCTTGTTTGTAATCAGCTGTGTGCATCCATCATTTTTATAAGTTTTCATTGTTTAGTCTGTTGGATACTGACTTGCATTTTGCATACCAGTAAAGTGTGGAATATAATTCTGTATTTCAATTTATTTTTATATAGCACTTTTCACAACAACGTTGCACCAAGGTGCTTAACAATACATTTTATCAATACAGAACAGAAAACAACAGAGGAGAGGAACCAAAAACTCCTTAGTAAGAAGAGGAAAAACCTCTAGAGGTCCAAGGTCAACTGGTTGCTCAACCCCTTTGGATATGCTAACATTATAAAATTTAAAAAAGGAAACGATGAGGGTATTAATCCATCCAGCCATCATGTCTTCTGTGTGTTAGTACTCAATGCAGATCCCTGTAGACCAGTAAATTCCTCCTAAACAATAGCTATATCCACGATGTCCCTCTTGGATCCATGGCAGTGATGCAGCATCCAACTCAGATGGTACCCAGCCCGGGGACCATCCAGACATGTGGGGAGGAGAATAGGATAGTTTGGTCAGAACAGATGTATCTACCTGGTGGGCCAAAATAGAGACACACAATGGCATGTACAGCAGAACCAGCACCCACGGTTGCAGCAGGCTATAATGCAACATAATGTACTTTATGTAACAAAATAAAGTAGCCGAGAACAAATGCTCTCGGCAAAAAGTCTACAGTGAGTGCTGCATAATTGAATGATACCCCATCGCCAAAAACTCAATTTTGCACATATTCTAACATGTATTCCAACATGGTTATTTGGTTCACATTAAATTGCATATTCTCTTACGTCTTCAATGTGTTACACTAAGAACGTGAATATTTAATCGTGGAATTCGCGAAACCAATAAATTACGAAAGTACCCAAAATCCCTGGTTAAATACCTAGGGATTTTATTAAATCTGTTTTTTTTAAATTACTGTAATATACACATCACAGTACTGAATACATTCTAACATTTTTATAGGGAAGTATAAAATCCATCGCAATAGGTATAAAAAAAGAACGTGGAGAAAATTTGTTTTGTTATGCGCCTTAGTAAAAACACAAATTTCACATAATACATACTGTGTGGGAGTTAAATTCAGCACCCACACACTGGCTGTTAGTGTTTCAGTGGCACAAGTACTGTTGAACTCATTTTAGGTATCCTTGCCAATACATTTCAGATGTCCTTTCACAGAGCCAGAGCAGTGTGAGAGAAAGTAGTTGCAAAAAACATGCATACTCCCTCAGATTATACCTTCTCCCTTATTGAACATCTTTTTTTTTTAATTACTGTCCAGTCTTTTTTTGCTATATTTTTTGGAAAGAAAATCTCACTGTAACTTTCATGTTTTTTTTCCCGCTGTAGGCTCTCTCATTTGAAGTCTCATGTCCTTACAGACTACCCGGAAAAAACAAGAATGAGTTTAGAATTTCGTGGATAATGGCAGGACACATTATAGGAATGATTAGGACCGACCAGTTTAAAGGGTCTGTGTTTTCATGTTTGCCTGGTTTTACATCATGTCTTATCCAACCCTGTCGCCTGATTCAAAGGCCCTTACATTCCTACGATCTGCCTTCAGGGCAGAGAGAGGTTTCTTCAACTCGGCGGTAGCGAAGAGAAAGGACAGGGGCTATTTTGATGCAATTGTTTTAGTAAAAACTGACGCACTTTCCTAAACTGCTGTGGGTAGAAAAATAAAAACGGAAAATAAAACCGGATTTTTTTTTACAGAAATATACACAGGATCCGACTGTGCACACCTGGAAAAATTCCAATGAAGTTGCGGCGAGCTCCGAGAATGAAGGGAGGAGTTTGCCAGCTGCTACAGTAGAACGGTCACACCCATGGACTATAGATATAGCGGAGTGCAGGAGCTTCACGGTACTAGAGCAGAGGTTCTTCCCCTGGTACCAGAGCCGTAGGATATTCATAAACCGCAGATTGCATAGATTTACCTCTTCTGTAGATAACGCTAAAGAGGATTTTAATACGACTAAGAAAGAATTTTACACCGGACCCATTTAGCATAGACGTAAACGAGGTAAGATGAAGTTTGCAGATACAGAATTCTATGAAACTTGCATATCGGTGAAGAATCATTGTATTTTTTATACGTTTTAAGCAAAGCGATTCCTTCATGTGCTTGTTTTCAATTGTGATTATTATCGTGCTTTTACTTTCATTCATGATAATTTCGCCGTGATGAAAACTGATTTTTCCTCTCCTTTAAATGTCAGCTAAGAAGCGAATTCAAGTAACTGCACTGAATCTGTTAGGCGAATGACTTTTCTTTTTAATAATGTCTGTAGCTATACCATTTCCCACGGTAGGGGAAAAAAAAGCTCTGTACAAAAAGGATCTTTTTTTTGCTTATGGAAAGGCTGAGTCATATAACGGGATTTCTGAATTTTATTTGCAACAGCCAATCGCTTGATTCGGAAGCGAGAGTAGCATTAAAGCTAAACTGCAAACCTTAGGTGGGTAAAGAAAAAAAAATCAACGAGTTTTGGAATACACAGACCCGTTGGCGCTGCTTTAACAAAAAGTACACTTACAGTACATTTGCTAAGAAAAAGTTTAGAAAGATTAGAAAAGGTGAAAATTGTGTTTTTTTAAAAATGATCTTTTGAGAATTAACCATTTAAATAGAAAACGAATGCCATGCGTTTCAAGATGAGTAAATAAACATTTAAGGTGTTTTTAAAGCCAAAGCACGAAATCTGATTGAGTTTTGAAAATTTTTAATTGAATCCACGTGTATTTTAAATGATCTATTCCATTGATAGTTCTAGTAATACTGTACCTAGTTTAAAATGACTAGGTCTTTGGGCGGTGATGGGATTTAGTGATGTAATCTCAGAAGTGAATGAACTGCTTCAGAGATTCCACCCCCCAAAAGAATGAAGTACAACTCCGAACCTATAGCAATCTATGTGGTACTTGACGTGAAGATTAGTCTTCCGACTTGTCTCGCTTTTTTATATCCGAGCTTTTGGGATTCTTCTACTCTTGAATTGCCGATCAGACAACTAATAAACTTTTGTATTGTCACCATGTCAAAGTTAGAAAAAGACCTGATAATTCTGGCAATACCAGTATGACTGTGATAAGTGACTAAGACGCGTTGTTACGTAAATGCTCAACAATTATCTCCTCAGTAAGCCCTTTTTAAAGTGGAAATTTCAAAGTTAAATAATATAAACACACGAATTATATAAGCACTGCGTTTAAAAACACTTTCAATTTCCATTCCACTGTTGCATTTAGAGGTTTTCTTTGACTGGGAGACCATGAGATCAGTTTATTTACATCTAAACCTATAGCCCCTTATGGAAGCACAGCAAATGACTGCGATTCGAACAGAATCAAACAATTAAAGGACTAAGATGCACGGAGTTTCTGTATTCTCCTTCCAAGACAACTACTGGTTTCTGCTCAGATATGCCTTTTACATAAGCATGTTTGTACTTTTAAAAACCCATTTTCAATTAAGTGGGTTTTTTTCAAAATTTCGCTGTAATATGCTCTGCTGCCCGTTTTTGTTAGCAGTGGTTTCTGAAGGCAAGGAGTGGCTCATCCTCCATGTTGTGCTTGTCAGTGTTTTAGGAGAAAAATCTATTACAATTCTAATCACAAGCACCTTTACAGTCCCCCCCCAAAAAAATATTTAAGGTGGGGTGGATTAACCTCCCCAAAGCCTAACGCAAGAACCTAATTGCAAGTTATGGTGTCATCTTGCATATCTAGAATATCGCCAAGTTTCATTTTCTCATATATCATACATATCATACTGGGAGAATTTATAAAATGTTACATTTCCATAATCAAAATAAATATGGATAGACTATATTACTTACTTCAAAGCTGCATGTTGCTACTGTAAGTGAGAAAAGAAAAAGGATCTCTGATTACTGCATGAAGTTTCTCTTTGTAACTTCAGGCCCCTTTTTCTTGTGATGTCAGCCTTTAGTGGGTTAATTGATTTGCCAATCAGAAACCCCCACTTCTAGCATTCTCATGCAGTGCACTTGCTTTAAATTACATCTAAATGTGTAAATTAGGTCTACAGATGACAAAGACCAAAAAAAGGAAAGGAAAAAGAATTCTAGTGTATACATTGTGGGCTAAGAGAGACTATAAAGGGGAATAACAAGGTAAGTTGCCAGTGTTGGTCCACAAAGCATAACCTTTCAGGGACTTTTCCCTATTGTTTCAGGTTGCAGTAATGTGAAACTGTGTCTATGGCCACCATTGTAGAGGAGAATTTATTCGCTATTCACTTATTTGGCTAAATGAAGTAATCAAGTTTAAACATCTAGGTAATGCCAAATTTATACAGCCTATCACAAAGCAGTGACGCCTGACCAATATGCACTGTAGGTAATCAGTTCTGTCTTTTCTCCCTCTTACTTTAATTTAACATTTTAATATTAAAAGAATGCGCAGAGTTCTTTTTAATTTCATTTCATTTTGCAGAATGTGCAAAAGAATGTGAAAAATGAAATATTTAAAAAAATATATTTTTGCTGTTTTATTTTAAAGTGCTTTGAGGCAATATCATATGATGAAAGACGTTACATTAAATCTAAATTGGACCAGTTTCTTTATGCAAGCAGTCAGCATTTGTCTATGACCCCCTAGTTATTGCACGTGGATTTTTAACAAGTCATGCCTTTTCCTGTTGGAAGAAATTCAATTGTCATCTTCCGGAAACTTATGTCTTGTGGTTTTGCTGTGGAAAGTATTTGAGCTATGTATAGTATGTAAGGTTATGACAGACTCTTGTCATTTTTGTCCAAATTATTTAGAGCTTCTCAAATTACTCTAATTGGCCTACTAAAACAGCTATTCAGTCTTCACAGTTGCTTTTTCAATATTGGTTAAATTTACTTTCTGTGACAGAAGGATGATCAGTCCTAAAGCGGAAAGATCAATATTGGAGAGTTTAGTTCAATTAAAGCCTCAATCTTATTAAAAAGAACAATGGAATTGGTATGAGTTTAGTACGTTCCTACTGTGTCAATGGTATAAATATTGGTCTTCTCTATAGCCATGTATCGGAATGCTGTTCATGGTTAATGCACCAGAAACTGTGGATTTGTGTCTGAGCCATTGGTTGCATTGTATTGTGATGCAATTGACTAGATAATGTATAAGCCGTGTGTGGAGCCATGTGCACATTTATCAGCTGGTATAAAGGTTTCTTCTTTGCAGGTTTCTCTACATGAAAATGTATTCTATTTCTACTATTTGTAAATAAGTAAAATAGGGCTGTGTCTCCCTAGTCAGCTGCAGCTTAACAGAACTGGAGCAGTTTAAGCCAATAATTAGTTGAATTGGCTCATGAAAGGCTGAGCTGGAATGTGATGATATGCATTAAGTTTGCCTTACCATACATTTATAGGACATGCGAACTGGATAGGTGCTCCAACAGGAAGAAGCATTTACATCATTATTTATTTTCATGCTTTCAAGTTATTCTGACTTGGAGCCATCGCTGTGATGACTCAGAGGATCATTGTGCATTCTGAGTGACTACACTGATCATTGCAGCTTGATTCATATCCTTGAATAGATGAAACAGGGTGTTTTTTGAAAACTAATTATTTGCAAAGATCTGAACAAATTTGGTGACAATAGACTCCAGAAGTTAAAAGCTGCTACCTTTGTTGACACATCTGAAACCTATGGCTGCAATAGACTTACATGGTGCCTGTGTTACAATTAGTTTCTCAGTTCATTTACTTAGGCTGCAGTATCTCAAACAGTAGCCTACTGTAGATGTGGAAGATGACCCAGTATCGGCTTGATATTTCAAAACTGTTTCATAAGCCATTAATGTCTAGAACAAGGATATTCAGAATTTGAATCCCTTTGAAAGATTAACTTTCCCTACAACTGCTGCTTTCTGTTTGCTCTGTATTTATAGTGGTGGCAGAGGAAGAAAGTATACTGAGCATCAAAAGATGCTTCTAATTGCAACAAAGTCATAAAGTTATTGACTTGGTAAATTCATTATGATTAACATTTGTCATCAGTAGGGTTAATCAGCAGGGGCTCTAATGTGAAAGTCACAGACTAGTAGCTCATTTACTATGGCATGCAATACAAGCTGTACATCTGTGACACAAGCTTTGCAACAGGTTCCAAAGGACGCTTTGCTGGATATTGTACCATTCCTCTTGTAGAGACTAGATAAGCTTGGAGACTGTTTACTGGTCTATAAATATTCAATGCGCCTCAGGTCTACTGCATAAAATATCCAAAATATGGGAATATTTTCTCTAAGGGTATAATCTCTAAGGGTATCTTAGATGTGGAAAGTGAGGAAATATTGAAATAAAAATAGTCACAAACAAAAGGAGGGCATTTAGCAACCTATTAGTTAGTAGTTCATTGATTCGAGCATCTTATCAAGCCATTTCTTAATACAACCTAGTGAATCCACTTGAACTATGGGGCTGGTTAGCTTGTTTCATACTCTTGTAAGCTTGTAAAGCGTGTTTAAAAAAGCGTGTTTTCGTGTAGTTTCTGCTTGTCCTCTGGTTCATGTTCCTCTTCTCTTTCTGAAAAGCTAGTCTTTTCTGCCAGTGAGAGCTAAGGAAAAACATAATCTCTATCTTTTCTGTTCAAGACAAAAAAAATGTTCGGTTCCTTGAGCCACTCAGTGTAGGTGACTTAATTATGTGGTCCTTCATTTTTTTTATCCCTTTGTCTTTGCTCTCCATGTAATCTCTCTTTAGATTTTCTTTGGTTTCTCCCCTGACATTCTCGTTTAGATCTTTCTGGATTTCTTAGTCTCTCACATATAGTGATTATATGATACTTATATACTGTAGCTTAAGTGATTTTGACTATTTCAGGAATACAAAAATTCCTTGGATTTCATCAGTTTCTAACCATTTCTAATCAGGTCTAACCATTGCTAATTGTACACCAGGAATAAAGCCATAAAACTGTTTTGGATTCAAAACAATATTTTCAAAAAGCAAGTAATAAACTAAAAATAAAGTTATAACTGCAACAGGGAGATGGAGTTGGGGCAGCCCAGAAGTACCACTTTGATATCAAGATGTATCAAGGATGGTTGGATGAGCATAAACAATCCTTTAAATACAATAATCCCTGACCTTTGGATCAAAAGCATGACTAAACTTCTCTTCAAAATGGTCTTATTGGCCATCAGTTTTGTTTTTTTCATATCATTAGAAGAACTGCCTTGGATTAGCCTTTAGAAGCCCTGAGGATTTCTGATTCATATGGAAACAAATGCTTAAGCTTATGTCACGTGCTGCATGAGCACCGACTAATAG
Organism: Atractosteus spatula; assembly: GCF_055471065.1. Taxonomy (NCBI): domain Eukaryota; kingdom Metazoa; phylum Chordata; class Actinopteri; order Semionotiformes; family Lepisosteidae; genus Atractosteus; species Atractosteus spatula. Next base: position 17,658,170 of record NC_142714.1, read on the forward strand.
AATAAGCCTGTCTTGTGTAGAATAATCAGTCATGTGAGGCATGGTTCCTCTTTCACAATGTAGGTTATTGGCCTTTTTGTTCAAAAGAATAGTTTCATCAAAATTAATATCTAAAGTGCAATGTCTGTTCTCTTAAATGATTACAGCTTGTGTCTCAGTAAAAGTACAAGCTGCTTCCTCCTCTGTTTCACCTGAGAATTTGAAAATGTGTCCCCTGAGGATTTCAAATGCATGAACAACTCCCCATGCTCTAAAAGAATCATCAAGCATTAGAATGCTTCTCTTGATGTTGTTTTAAATTAGCATAAAGTCTCCTAGCCCTTTCCACAATTATGCCTAAACACAGCATTATACCATTAATCTTGATCCTACAGTGAAATGATAAACAGTTTCTCAACTAGCACTGGAAGTCCAAAATAATGTTTAGTTATCACAATCAATTGCATAGGAGCCAGTACCTTATTACTCATTTTTAGGTTGTCAGGGGGACATCCAAAATGCATTGAGACCTCCTCTTTTTTTTCAGATCTCTTATTACCATTTTTGTTTCCATGTTTCTTAGAAGAAAAACATCAGATTCATACTTTTCTGCTATCATCATGGGCAAAGTAACCCCCTCTGGAAACATTTTAGAAATGCCCAGATTTACCAAGTAAAAAGGGAATGGGAAGAGAAACAGAGTCTCTTTGTTCTGTGCTGACAGTCTCCTTGAATATTGATGCATGTGTATGATCTTTTGAACTTGTTTGTTAGCATGGTGTTGTGCAAGCACGAGCCTCAAGAAGTTAAAACCATCACCAGATATCTGAAATGGGCAGTGAATTTATAAAGGTGATGTTTGTAAATGTAAACAGATAGAGGTATGCGTCGCTCGACGACTGAAAGGTTTAGCCCCACCTCCCCAGGCACCTGTTGTCACTGGTTAATGGATTCATTGTTCTATAAAATCACCCAGGAACGGTAAAACAGGTTTAATTATATTAGTCTGACTAATTTTATCATCCGTTCAAAGTTCCCAAACTAATCTAGTCAATAAGTTCATTGATTTGCAGTGCAAAGATAAAAATTGATTTCTTTCGAACAATCACAGCAAGAACAATCCCGGATTTTGATCAGGGACTGTGGCCAGTGTTTTATAGGCCTGGAACATGATGGTGTTTACTTCTGTCCAATGAAAACAATGTCCTCTGCAGCTCCGTTGGAGACTTGTAGATTCTGGTGTGAAAAAAGTGGGGGTGTAAAGGATCGTCAGTGGGCAAAAAAAGGAATTTATTAACATGAAAAAAGTATTCGTTTTGCTGACCAAATAGGAGAAATGAACAGTACTAAAAACTCAAAAAGTTTTCATTCCAATTAAGTTGTTTAAGTTTATTATTGAGCTGTTTGCTTAACTGCATCATAATAAATCGGCACACTGGATATCCACCCCTGGCGTTTTTTTTTTTATTATTGGTATTTCAGGCTCAAAGAGAACCACAGAATGTCCATAAAAGATTCTGTATGTGTTGTATTATTAACATCCTAAGCATGGTTAGATGAATTGGTTAATTAATTAATCCAAGTAACCGTCAAGTGTCATTTTTAGAAACTCAGATTTAGCTTTGTGCTCTGTGAAGTGTGGCCTTAACCCCAAGATTTTGTATTTGTTTCATTAGTAGAACTTTATTTTAGGGATCACCTGCAAGCCTTGCGTTGCTTCTTACTTACTGAAAGCTTAATGAGCATTGGTAAGTAATTAATGCATAGCTAATGCGGGCCTTGTTAGTGCAATAGATAGGCCATGTATTGGGCATTTATTAGTGACAATAACAAAAGTACTGAGTTAGCATTTATACAGGTGTTTTTCATCATTTGGTAAGTGTTAACAGACAATATTCTTCACCTTTTCAGGCCCACTAATCAGTGGACTCTTGCAGGTAGCCAGTTCCATTTTAGTTTTCCACTGCTTTACAAACTGAAGGGATACTGCCTCCCCCCTTCCAATCCTTCTTTTGAAATCCCTATGAACAAGCTAGGTCAGTCTTTTAACGGGAATTCAGACCTCTAGAAAGTTTATACTAACGTCGTCTAGAGCAGATTTTTGTTTTGGAAATATTTTGTAGCTGCTTAGTTACAGCGTGTTTCTGATAACTTTGATCAGTGTTCATTAAAATGTTTTGCCTTAGTGGCAGGGTTGAGAGTGGGAGCTAATGAAGGTGCTGTTTTTTGTTAGAACCTGTACTCTTAACAATGAAGAGTACAGGTTCTAACAAAACTTTGAGCACAAAGTCTGTCTTGGCTGTCTGTCAAAACAGTGAACATTCCCTGACAAGTTTAAGCATTGCTGTTGAATAAAATAAAACTAAACATCTAATAAAGGGATTGATTTGAAATAATTTGATTGTCCTTGCAATAACGTTTACCAAGAATAAGTAGTTTTCTGAAAATAGGTGGGTGATCTTTAGAGCCTGTTCACACTAAAGGGGTTTTAAACCTCACCATACTGGGTTTTTGCATAGTTAATATCAAAGTTCAATCGCAAATAAACTGTACTGAGCAGACGTGAAGGTGGTTGCAGTCCGTTAGGCAAACGGACTGGATACATTGTGCTTTAGAAACAAGAATTTGAATGAAACAGGCATGCTCTTCCATTTCAAACCAGAAAGCATCTTTTCTAAAGCTCGAAAGACCACTCTGTCTGATTTACAGTGGTGTGAAAAAGTGTTTGCCCCCTTCCTGATTTCTTATTTTTTTGCATGTTTGTCACACTGAAATGTTTCAGATCATCAAACAAATTGAAATATTAGACAAAGATAACACAAGTAAACACAAAATGCAGTTTTTACATGAAGATTTTTATTATTAAGGGAAAAAAAAATCCAAACCTACATGGCCCTGTGTGAAAAAGTGATTGCCCCCTAAACCTAATAACTGGTTGGGCCACCCTTAGCAGCAACAACTGCAATCAAGTGTTTGCGATAACTGGCAATGAGTCTTCTACAGCGCTGTGGAGGAATTTTGGCCCACTCATCTTTGCAGAATTTTTGTAATTCAGCCACATTGGAGGGTTTTCGAGCCTTTTTTAAGGTTATGCCACAACATCTCAATTGGATTCAGGTCAGGACTTTGACTAGGCCACTCCAAAGTCTTCATTTTGTTTTTCTTAAGCCATTCAGAGGTGGACTTGCTGGTGTGTTTTGGATCATTGACCTGCTGCAGAACCCAAGTGCGCTTCAGCTTGAGGTCACGAACAGATGGCCGGACATTCTCCTTCAGGATTTTTTGGTAGACAGCAGAATTCATGGTTCCATTTACCACAGCAAGTCTTCCAGGTCCTGAAGCAGCAAAACAGCCCCAGACCATCACACTACCACCACCATATTTTACTGTTGGTATGATGTTCCTTTTCTGAAATGCTGTGTTACTTTTACACTAGATGTAATGGGACACACACCTTCCAAAAAGTCCAACTTTTGTCTCGTCAGTCCACAGAGTATTTTCCCAAAAGTCTTGGGGATCATTAAGATGTTTTCTGGCCAAACTGAGATGAGCCTTTGTTCTTTTTGCTCAGCAGTGGTTTTCGTCTTGGAACTCTGCCATGCAGGCCATTTTTGCCCAGTCTCTTTCTTATGGTGGAGTCATGAACACTGACCTTAACTGAAGCAAGTGAAGCCTGCAGTTCTTTGGATGTTGTTGTGGGTTTTTTTGTGACCTCTTGGATGAGTTGTCGCTGCGCTCTTGGGGTAATTTTGGTCAGCCGGCCACTCATGGGAAGGTTCACCACTGTTCCATGTTTTCGCCATTTGTGGATAATGGCTCTCACTGTGGTTCGCTGGAGTCCCAAAGCTTTAGAAATGGCTTTATAACCTTTTCCAGACTGATAAATCTCAATTACTCTTTCTCATTTGTTCCTGAATTTGTTTGGATCGCAGCATGATGTCTAGCTTTTGAGGATCTTTTGGTCTACTTCACTTTGTCAGGCATGTCCTATTTAAGTGATTTCTTGATTGAGAACAGGTGTGGCAGTAATCAGGCCTGGGTGTGGCTAGAGAAATTGAACTCGGCTTTCCAAAGATGTGATAAACCACAGTTGATTTATGTTTTAACAGGGGGGGCAATCACTTTTTCACACAGGGCCATGTAGGTTTGGATTTTTTTTTCCCTTAATAATAAAAACCTTCATATAAAAACTGCATTTTGTGTTTACTTGTGTTATCTTTGTCTAATATTTCAATTTGTTTGATGATCTGAAACATTTCAGCGTGACAAACATGCAAAAAAATAAGAAATCAGGAAGGGGGCAAACACTTTTTCACACCACTGTACATGGCTTTGGGGTAGATTATATTTTTTCAAATTTGAAATTGATTGTGGTAAGCTTTCTTATTCAACATGTTTTATGTTATCTCTGTTTGTCACATCATTGCCTACTGTAGAATATACTCTCCACTAATGGGTCCTGTGTCATGTTTCTTGCAATAAAAAAGCTCTTAAGTGTTTTTAATGACAACTTGTACTGTGAGTACAATTTGGTGTTCTCTTCAAAATGCCATTAAGAAAGCACTTTGCCAATTATTGTGCAATAAATAACACCTTTACGGTGATAAATGTCACGAGTAGAATTTTAAGAAAAGAATATTCAGGACGTTAATGATGTTAAGTTCAGGTAGTAACATGCATGCCTTTCTTTGTAAATAACACTGAAGGTTTTATTATTCTTTCTGTAACACATACCTCTTCCAAGAAGAGGACCAGAGTTGTGTAGCAACTTCACTTAAGTGGTATTGGTTTCACACACAGGCCATGCTTGTTAGTTTCAGAAGGTAGTTATTTGGTAGATATAATTGCTGATAATAGCTTGTGGATAGAATTTTATTAATGCAGAATATCATAAGCTTACAAAACTAATATGAAGAGGATCTTAAATCAAAAGAGAAGGGGGCTATTTGAATACGTTTTGTAAATTAGAAAAATACGGGATGTGACGGTTTGGGTCTGTATATGTATTATCTGCAAATGAATATACTGTACCATTTAAGATTTAGTTGGGTGTAGACTGAGCTCCTTTATATATATATATTAAGCTTAAAAATTAGAATGTTTTTGTTCAGGTTAAAGGCAATACTAGATGGGTCCCTTCTCATTTGTAAGTCTTCCTGCATTGTTAATCTCTGAATAGTCTTTGAGTAGGAACAGTCTTTGACTTGTTGGTATACCAATAGATAGCATCTTGTCATCCATGTAATCCATGCCAAAGGAGGATTTACCAAAAGCGCTGGCAGCAGGGTAGTAACACGTACATGTGACTTTTGAGTTTTTTGTAATATAATTACATTTTAGTGAAAAATGTTACTTTGCTATGTACAATGCTTTTAAGTTTAATTGTTAGGTATATCGTAAATTAATGCAATAGATGTTGCTGGATACATGAAGGGTAATCCTACCAGTTTTTGTACCAATTGATCATATCCTTATAATTTGAATTGTGACTGTACTGTTGTATTGGGAAAATTGGATCTTCCCTCATTAATATATTAGTAGCAAAAATATTATGTAATTTTCATCAGGACACAAAGGTTGGAAGTTGTGGTTTTAACTAAAGAGCCACCTTGCTGTTTTGGAACACTAGCAAATAGCTTTGAATTTGTCAAATGAATTTTCTGGTACGAGAAAATCTTTAAACCTTTTTTGAGGTATTACAGAGCAAACAACATTTACCAAAATACAAGATGTTATGCACAACTTTGGAATTTCCTGTTCTTATTAATTTCACCTTGACTGCACTTGTACTACCATGGAAAGGATGACTACTACTCACCTGTTATTGTGAAATGAGCACTATTGAGCAATATGGCATTTTTTCACTCTGCGAATCCAACTGTGATGGCAGAAGTTTGCAATGATTAGGGAAATGATGCAGCTCTCACTGGAGCTGGAGGGCTTTACAAATGTTTTCTTAACATTAATGAAGATATGCTACTCTATCCAAATGAAAATTGTCTCTGTACCCTGTATCGGAACAATTCATGTTACCCCTGTACATGTGACCTGGTATGAAAATGTATCTATGCGTATAGTTCTTGTGCTGTTTCGGCAGCGAAATGCCAGATGGGTGGTTTACATTCACAAAGAACATTTACACAAGAGACTGACATCATGAAATCTGGGTTTGCACCGTGATATCTGGTTTAAATTAACTGAAAGTGCAGTGATAATCTGGCTTTAATTAACCTGCAAAGCCTTGTGTGCTTGTTTAGTACTGGCGATGCTGCTCCCCTTCTTGTCCCTGAGGCTGTCTGAATAGGAGCTCATTTACATTTTCACCTGAAATGTGGATTTCCTTGTGAAGATGGGTGTGGATTTTGTATTTCATGTCATTCCCGCCTGAATGGGATTTGGCGTGGCCTTTTCCAGGGCTGTTTCTGTGCGCCACAAACATGCTTGCGTATTGCTACTTCCTGGGCCAATGCCACCGCAGGTAAACATCCCCAGTGACAGCACTGCAGGCTCACCTGACATGTTCCAGGTGTGGTTGTTAGGCAGCGAGCAGAGGGTACTATTCACCCAATCACAGTGGCCAGTGTGTTTCCACTCGGGGAATACCAGTAACGGCAAACTAATATTTCCTAGACTATAGCCAGTGATTTCAGGATTCAGTAAGAACCTACAGTATAAAACGGAAAGCTCCCTACTGTTGTTTCTTATATCACAGAAAAAATTACAGCCACTTTTTTTGGTTAAAGTCCAGTGGGGGATTGATGTAAAAAAGGAGGCAGCAGAGGAATCTGGTTGTTGACTCTGTCTCGCAGTTCTGGGAATCCTGAGATTGATTCTGACCATTAGCATCTCTCTGTGGGGGGGTTTTCTCCTAGTGCTCTGGCTTCCTCAGAGATGTCAGGGATTTGTTTGACAAATCTACATTGTTGCTTTCTGTAGTCCTATAATCGGCCATCATCGCTGTCAGGAAAAGAGCTGTCCCAACCAGAGGAAGTTGTCAGTTTTGTGGATTAGATTCTGTTTTATGCAATCTTCAATACAAATAAGCAGCTTTCTGTTAGTGCTTGTGAATGGACAAAGAGTGGAACATAATATGATTTCAGGTTTTTTCCAGTCACTTTATCAAAATAAGTACTTTATATAATCATTACTACTTTGTGACATTTAATTTGCTCTTTTGTGCTTAATGATGCCTTCATGTAGTATGGCAGAAGCACATCTTCAGATTATAAAGTACATGTTCCTGGAAGAACTGCAGTCTGCTTTTTCATAGAAGTGTAAACTCACTGTTCCGGAACATAATTTGATGGAATGCAAGTATAAAGTCTCCTAAAAACATTACTTTGTGACAGAAGGGGGGAAGGTTAGTCTTTCTTGGTGAGTGAAGGTGAATCAAAGATTTTTATCTTGCAAATGTGGTTTGGCTGTTGTGATGCAATCCTCCACCCTGATTCCTCAGCATTATTGAAATTGCTCAGATGCCAAAATGTGACTGAAGCAAATGCAGTAAATGCAGTAAATCAAAAATTGACAGGCATAGCACACTTCACTTCCCAGAGCCACCACTTAATTGTCTTTTAATTCGTTTTTTGTTGTCTCCTAGGTAATGATGAATTTTCAGACTTCCAAAAAATGTAACATTCAGAGCTTTTATTAAATACTGGTGTAGATTTTACACATGCCACAATAACAGATACAGGAGTGTTCTTGTGCTGTTTACTAAAGATTAAAAATAAAACTCTACTTGTCAGTTCTGTTTGTTTTGTAATTTTGAGTTTTAAGGTATCGAGTGACCTCAGCACAATATGGCCACTATATATGGTCAATATATAGTAGAAGAGTTAGAAGTATAGTCCAAGTCAAAAGTTTGAGTACACCTTCTTGAAACCAGGTGTTTCATGATTATTTGTGCTATAAACTGTATAAACTTATCTATAAACAATATTTAATTACATGATATGTGTACTTCTTAAGTGAACTGCATTGAAAATGACAATTTTTAATTTTCAGTAAAATGAACACCCAAAGCAAGCAGATTTCAGTCTGAAGCCCTGGTTAGTTAAATGTCAGAAATGTGTATAACATGGTGTTAGAACACTAAAATAAGTTTAAAATTGTCTTTGTTAGGTGTTCTCACAGTTAACTAGCATGTTAGGTTGCGTGAAGCTGGCCTCAAAGGTCCAGTTTCTGTGTTTTTTGGCCCAGGCAAGTCTCTTCCTCTTATTCTGCACTCTTAACAATGGTTTCTCTGCAGCAGTTCTTCCTGGTAGGCCAGCTTCACACAACCTCCTCTGAACAGTTGTTTTGAAACATCTGCAAACATCTAGTTGCATTGAGCTCAGCTTGTATTTCAGGGGCAGTTAGTTGCTGGTTTCGCAGCCTTGTGACTCTAATGAACGTATTCTCTTATTCCGAGGTCTTTTGGCCTGCCGGACCTTTTTCGGTCCTTCTGAGTGCCAGTGTCTTCATATTGTTTGATAGTCTTGGCCACAGCAGTAACTGACACTTGCAAAGTTCTTGCAATTTGTCTTAAAGATTGACCTTCATTTCTTAAAGTAATTATATATTTTTTTCCGTGCTTAACTGAGCAAATTGTGCCATGTTCATTCAGGAATTACAAACTTTTCCCCATGTTCCCTATATTTATAGTAATCGTGGACCCTTACCTGTTTACCAGTAATTGGTAACAAGAGGTAAATGAGGTAACATGCTAGTTAACTGTGAGAACATCTAAAAAATACAGTTTTAAACTTCTTTAAGTGTTCTAACACCATGTTATACACATTTCTGACTTTTAACTAACCTGGGCTTCAGACTGAAATCTGCTTGCTTTGGGTGTTCATTTTATTGAAAATAAAAAAAATACATTTTCAATGCAGTTCACTTAAGATTATAAGTACATATAATGTAATTAAATATTAAGTGTTTATAGACAAGATTATACAGTTTAAAGCACAGAACAGCATGAAAAAACAGGTTTCAAGCAGGTGTACTCAAACTTTTGACTGGTAACATATGTGGCTAACAAGACTTGCTTTTATGGTTTTATTTTTTGCATTGTAGAACACATTGGAGTAAATATCCTTAGGGTGTAGAAAGCAATTGTATTATTGCATGTGGAAATTGTATTAAATAAGTTAGTAACTAACAGTGAAAAGGGAAGGGAGTGTCAGATACTTCACATTTTTGATAAGCCAGTCTTTATATTCACATATGAGTCAAGCATGCATAAGAATGGATTCACAGTGCAAACAATCCACCTTAAATGTGTATATATACAGTATATTTGCTGGCTCATGCAGTCTTTGCTCAGATCCTGGTATTATGTAGATACAGAGTATTTAATGTCGGACCAATCATATACTAATTAGATATCCTGGCATTTCTTGAAATGATGCCATCTTGCATTTTTCTCATTCAACAGTGAATCGTACAGTTGTATGATTATCCATATATCATATTAAATATAATTGGGGAAAAAAAAGTATTTTAAATATAAAGGAAAATAGCCTCACTATTGCTTATTCCTTGTGTGTGGAAATTTAATGTTTAACAATTATTTTAGTATTTAAGAATTTATGTGAAATTAGTTTTTATGGCACCACTGTGTTAAGTTCATAGTTGCTGTAAGATTAAATTATATTCTGTCAGTTACTAGGAAATAACTGATTTTGACACCAATAACTTATTGTGCAATGTCTTTTACTGTTCTTCTCTTGTTTCTTCCTGAAAATGTCACATTTATCTCACAGGGTGCTTAAAAGAAAGTGACAAAAGCATGAAGAATTGTTCCTCAGACGTCTTATCTGTAGCTCTGCACCCTGGCACATTCTCAGCATATTTAATCTTTCAGGATAAGGGCGCAGATTGAATGAAAACCTTGTACTTTCTGGCTTGAACCCAATGGCTTCCACCATCTGGTACAGGGTTTGAAATTTGTGATAAGTGGGCATCTTGAAGTTTTCTATTGTGGGCCTGGTTCAGACAACAGTTTTGAATAACTTTAGTAGTATACTGTTTTTCTGATCCAAGAACAAAATGATTAATTCTCATCTGAATTCGGGTTAATTCAACCAAGAAAAGAATTCTTGAAAGCAGCTCTAAATCAAAACAACCACCATTATCTGAATACTGAGACAGGGTGAAATCTGCTTTAAATCTCTCATCCCTGGTGTTTACAGTTCTACATTCATTTAAGGTTATTTCCCAGATCTATTAAAGGGGAACTACAACACTATTTTTACATTTTGGGGTTAGAAAGAATCCACATTGAGTGTATTTCAAATCACAGTAAAAGTAAGAAATACACAGAAACTTGTAAAACCTCAAATTTATACCACAGAATAGACAATTTCCAGGTTTGTGCGGCACCATATTCTGTGATTCAGAATGAGGCAACAAAACTTCTGGTGACGTGATGCGGCCCTACTGTATGACATTGTTAACAAGCAGGCTTGTGAATACATAAGCTTTTAATCCGATGGAAATAATATTCTTGACTTCATGATGGTTTTGCTGAGAAGTCGAACTTACTTATTCACTATGCATTCAGATCACATTGGAAACTTTCTATGGTGAAATGTCTGCTGTACAACTACATTGCGCTACATTGGTCATTACAGCGACTAATGAGCAGGAAGGGCTGTATCACGTGGGAACTCTCGCTTTCGCCTGAGGCAAGACCAGGGCTTTGCGCCAACATGGCGACTTGCAGTACTTTCACAAAGGTTACAGTTTTTTTGCTCAATTTGAAATTTATATTTTGTTACTAAGTTTTAATAACTGGTCTGAGAGACTCCAGTTCCCCTTTAAATCGCATACACTGATTCAAAGTCTTTCCACCTTATTTTGTTAAAGTAATTATAAACGAAAATATAAGACGGGTATGTTCAGTATAGAAAAAGGAGGCAGTATGCACTTTTTTAATTTTAACAAGACTTTTATGTGGCAATAGAAAATGCAGTATGAATTTTTCTCGTGTGCAGAAAGCTTTAGGAGGTTTCTTGTTGCTGTTGTTTTTCAGAATGTAAGGGATATAAAAACCAGAAGAAGCCCTTTGGACTTAACGCATATCAGGGTATATACACCAACATTTTTTGGACCATACATTAATATATGAGTACCCTGTGTATTGTATATTTTTTCTGTATGTTACAAGGTACTTGGAACCATCCAGGCACACATACAGGTATACATGCAATTGTTTTCAAATGCTGTTCTAAACCCACCACTGACAAAGTGTCCTTCTAATGCTAGTCTGCCAAGGATCCTCACATCTGAAATTTATAATTCTGCGTGCAGTGATTTTTCCCATTTGTTTAGAATCAATTTTTATTTGCCTAATATAGTACCAGTTTGTATTGTAACATGGCGCTCTGAGTAAGTCTTGCATTATTAATATTTTTTTCAAGTAAATATTCGTTCTTTCTAGACTTTTCTCAAAAATGAAGAATTGTCTACAGTTTCCCCAGCTTAATGCAGTTTAATTTATTTCTGGCTCTGAATAGCTCTTTGTTTCCCATCCCTAAATGGGATGGGGACTGAGCAGTGCTTTTGGCACTGACAGTGCTGAGATAGCAGCTGCTGCTTCATCTGTTTCTGAATATGCAGAGTTTTCGCTTTCCCTGAATGTGCAACCCTGGGATTTTTTCCCCCCGTATCCTTTAACGAGGACACAATTAAAACAAGCCTGTCACAGTGTCTGTGTGCACTTGTTCAGTAAGATGCCCCTCCATTTATTGAGAACAAGCTGCCAGGATATGAAGTGTATTACAGTGGGCTAGTATGTTTTTATTGCACCTTAATTTAAGGCTTACTAAGATACAAAATAGTATTTTCCTTGATCTTCATTCATTCCTTCCTCATTTCACTTCCTGTTTGCTGTGCTGTGGTTCTCTGTCAAGGATTTTGCTTACAAAGTTGTATGCTGTAGGAACAGGCCATTCATTAAAAACAAAATGTGTAAACGGCTTTGGAAATCTGTCTGAATTTTTATGGTGATCCCATTTCTAAGGAGGAATCAGAAAACCTTTCTGCATAATATATCAGGATTATGGTGCACAATCAAACTGGTCTTTTTATATATTTGTGTATATCAACAAGAACAAAAAATACATTAGTTGAACTACACTGTTGCACACACAGCAACTCAAAGCCAACTACAAAGATGGAATGACATGTTCAGTGGTATCTCACAGGAAACAGCTGGTATGTTCCACAATTCCTTTCCTTACACAGCAGATGTATGCGTGTCCTGTAATGGAAGGAGCAATCTTGTGCATGTCCTCTGTAGATGGTTAAATGGCCTTTTAAGATGCTCTTCTTACATTCTTCAGGTACAGTGTGCCTCTGTGTTTATGTGAAGAAGAATGCCTGCTACATTACTGCTTTGTAGTGGCTCTCTATGGTAAAAGTCTGAACTGTGTCTTGTGAACTGGTGAACTTATTAACAGAGCATTGGCCACTGTTCAGAACTGCACCTGGGATTGAAAGCTAAAATGAAAACAATTCAAAATACAGGTTTATAATGATGTACCATATATAGCTGTGTATGCTATATAAAACCACCTGCATCTGGCAAACAAAGAAAAGAATGTGTTTGTGAACATGTTGCCAGAATAATGAACCATCCTCTTTCCCATAACCTGTTATACCGTCTTATGTTATTTAATGAGTATTTTATCTCAATACATCCACAACTGTGGTAACATGTCCTTCTTTGCATGAATATCTGCATCAGAGCCCGCTGATACCTAAGTGCAAACTACTATTTTGTGTTTTTGCCTCAGTTGTGTAGCCTGTGTTGTCTACTTTCATGCTTTATGTGTGTTATTCAGTAGATTTTAAAAACCTTTTCCTCTGTATTTAAAAAATTCTGTCAACATGAAGTAAAAACTTGAACCCTTCATCATTACAGGACTGGTAGCATTGGACAGCAGCATGTCGGTGAAGACGGGCAGGGCCCAGACGAAATGGGTCACTCTCAAGAGCAAACTGAACACCTCCCCAGACCCCGACACCCAAGCAGAGGCCAACCTCGAGAATGCGGATCCAGAGCTGTGCATCCGCCTGCTGCAGGTGCCCACGGTGGTGAACTACTCAGGGCTGAAACGTCGGCTGGAGGGCAGCGACCAGGCCTGGATGCTGCAATTCCTGGAGCTCAGCGGCCTGGATCTGCTTCTGGAGGCCCTGGACCGGCTGTCCGGCCGCGGCTGCTCCCGAATCTCGGACGCCCTGCTGCAGCTCACCTGCGTCAACTGTGTGCGTGCCATCATGAACTCCTCCTACGGCATCACCTTCATTGTGGAGAACGAGGGCTACATCCGCAAGCTGTCGCAAGGTAGGCTCCGGTCTTGTAGACTGTTGGGCTGCCTCCACCTACCAGTTCTCTTCCAGCCTGAGCTTTCCATTAGTTCTTCAATCGCTTGCTAATAGTGCATAAAGGTTATGTGAAAACATGATCACATTTCACAATTGCCACCTTGGATTTCTTCTTAAGTGTTTACAACTTTGACCAGCCCACCAGTTGTAAATTGCAAACTCAGTTCTTGGTGGCTGCTTAGTGTTTGCTTCTTGATTCTACCAAAGAGTACGATACTCACCGTCAAATACCGATTTTATAATTTACAAGTGCTACAGGGATCAAAGTTCTGGTTTAGTCTGGACCCAAGTTTTCACACTGCTTTCTTATCAATGGTAGTTTTTATTGGTCGTGCATATTAAGTTAAATGTGTGTTAAATACAGTATGGTCAGACATTTATGCTGCAATTTATAATAAGAACAAAGGTTTAATATTGTAATATCAGTATTGCATTCTCAATAACAAGTGAAGAATAATCTGCTGTTCTGGTCTAATTTGTTTTCTATTGCAACAGGTCAGGAAGGTATCTATCAACTGCAATAATTGCACTGTGAAATTAAAAAAAACTAGTTCAATTGCAGTGAAAAAAAGAATTGTTATTCACAATGTGTTCCTACAAAACAATGACAAGAGCCCATTGTGATGTTTACAGCAATTATTCCAACGACACTGAAGACAAAGACCAATCACAGATTGCAGCAGGATCAGACATATTTATAGAAACATATTTTCAATCAGTTTTTCCCATAAACATTTTCTGAAACTTCAGAAATTGACAGAACCTTCTGAAATACTGTATGTCTTTCTTTGAAGTTGTTGAGCACAGATTTATAATTTGGGGCAATTAGCTGTATTGTGAAGAAAGACCTTGGTACTTTATTTAGTGGTATTGCCCTTTTGGATCGAATATAGGACTGTTTTGTATCGCAATAAACCTGCTTTAAAGATCAGTATGTTTCAACAGTAAAACATCATCCATGATTGACACTACCAGTTTAGAAAAAAAATCTACCTGATGATTGCATGATTTGCATAAATTGCAAAATAAAGGGTTTAAACCAGTTCTGTTATAATTAACATTCCTGTCAGGAGATGTGAGAATTGAAAATTCCTGTTGGGTATTAAATGTACTGTAGTTTACAAGGTTTAAAACAAAAAACAGCCTTGTTTTTGTAGCTGTGAAAATTTACTGAAGGTCCAATAAGTCAGTTATTGTTATGGAAGAGCTAATTAAAATAGGATTTCTGGACTGAAATATGAGACTATTCACTGAAATTTATCAAAGCTTTCAATCAGACTTTGTTAACAAACCCATTGTTATTGCTTTATTTTTACAGTATGTCAGCTTGTAATGAGATTATTACTGCTGTAGTGTTCTGAATAGAAGTACTATGCTCTCTAAATGCCCGAGCTAGGGTTAGGGTTTGAGCAACATCTAGACATTTTGTAATGCATTTGCTGTGCTTTATGATGTATTTGAAATGCAGGAAAAGTGTTGTTTTGTTATTTTCTCAAAAGAAAATTTGGCCCAATTTTGCACTTTCTGCTGACCCGTGCACATGTCAATCAAAAATGGTCAATAATCAGAAGCTTGAAAACAGACTTTTTACATGCTAAAATCTCTTATTTATTGCACTTAAAACCAAAACAAAATTATATGTTTAGCCAAAACCTAGTGGTAATTAATGTACTTATCTGTAAATGGTACCAAAAGGCTTAGTGTATTCACTATTTCAGCAGCAGGGTACAAAAAACAAAATACTGGAAATTTGAAACTGATTCACAGCAGAAACATTTAAAAATCTTTAAAACTTACTTTAAGTGTTTTGGGATAATTTGGAGTCATTTAGGTAACTTTTTGAACAAAGTGTTATACTGCAAGGCTTTTGAAATGCTTTTAGGGCGAAAACAAACTTGTCAGGGTTTTAAAAAAGAAAAGAATATTTACATTTGTCATTTGAACAACAGAGCAGTTTATTTTCTGTAATAATGGATGGAATATGAGCATTGCACGTTTGTTTAAATGTATGTGCTTCAAATAATTAAAACAAAGCATATTTTCTGTGGTGGGGAAAAATGTAAAGATTCAAGATCAAATGACTGTGTGAAGTCTTAATGGCCTTATTTTCCTTGAGAGGAGGGGTAATGGGTTTGTATGTCACTAATCCAACAGATTGAGAAATAGTAAATATTATTGATTTCAGCTCTGGACACTTCAAATACTATGGTGAAGAAGCAGGTGTTTGAGCTGTTCGCTGCTCTCTGCGTATATTCCACTGAAGGCTACAACTTGGCCTTAGATGCTCTGGAACATTATAAGGCAAGTAACTTGCATAAATGTGTAGGGTCATGCTCTTGCAGAGTACAAAGGCACTGCCTGAAATGTTAGAACTATGGATGCAAGCATATACTGTAATATGATATCTGTTGGAACTGATGTGTTGCAATGGAGCAAAAATTACAATTATTGCATAAACTAGTGCCTATTTTGAGTCACTAGGTTATTTGTATTTTAACAATCCAGATTTTTACATCTGCTTTAGAACATATTTCTCTTTTTTTCTAAAAGAAATATGTACATCCTTTATTTTATGAAAAATAAATACAGTTCATCAGAAATCAAATTCAATGTAAAAAAAATTATCTGTGGCTTTTATTTAGCATGTATTTAAATCAGCACAATATAACCAAACTTCAGCTACTGTACATAACACCAGCACCGCCTGCCCTGTAGTGTACATGATTTTGCAGTATATAATTACGTTCAAGGTGCTAGCTGGCTGTGATTCTTATTAGGAATAAACAGCTTTAAGACCAATTTATGCAGCCATGCAAAATTAATTTTTGATCACATCCTAAGTAATTTACAGTCTTTTTCCAATCTATATTTAAGGTAACACAAAATCTTTGTTTGCATTTTCTGAGCTACACATGCTTTAATTAAAAGTAGATACTCCGTCTCTAAACATTTACATGTTTTGGAATAAATTAAGCTCATTTTGTTCAAGGGCAGAAGACTCTTTGAATATAGTAGAGGTGAAAAATTGTTTGCAATGTTACAGTATGTACTGTATGTTATCATAAAAAACACCTCTGAAAAGTTGGTGGATGCCCTTGAAATGAATCATATTTGTTGTGCAGATCTGAATGTTAACTTGCATTTATTTTGATTTCCCCAACAGAGTGTAAAGACCCAGGTGTACCGGTTCAGTGTGATCATGAATGAGCTACAGACCACAGACAATGTGCCTTACATGTGCACCCTTTTGAGCTTCATCAATGCACTCATTCTGGGAGCTGAGGACCTGCGTCTCAGGGACAAAATCAGAAACGAATTCATAGGTGCCTTACTACTCTCTTACTAATCAATCAGAAATACAATCCAGAAAATTATTTTTATGTTTGAATGAATCTGGAACACTCTGCAGTTCCTTGAAGTCGGCCTACGCACACACTGACATTATAGTTTCTCACGGGTTGGGTTATGCTCAATGCTCTGGGCTGCTGATCCCTTAAAAACAGTTAGGGCCTGAATGTAATTAATGGGAGATGTACAGTAATTCTGTCTAGTTCACCAGTCCAGCCACATCAAGCTTATGATTGTGTGGTTAATATTATTTATTTTTGTACATTCAATGCCAGCACTCATTTTGTCTTTGATTGTGCCAAAGATGTATTTTTGCACGCATTTCCTTCTGAAGAGATCAGAACTGCCCTAGCTGTGTTTCTAGGCTTAATAAAATTGAATATGCACCTTTTTAAATTCAATATCTGCAACAATTAAAGCTTTTGAACTAAATTTAAGAGGAGCTGCAGGCACTTTGTGAGGTATATCCAAGGAAAGCCAAATCCATAACAAACTAGTGTTTTGCATCCAAGACTCTTAGTCATGTGAAAATCACATTTCTATAGCTGAAAACCTGAATATACCTTTTGGTCACCAGTGGCAGCCTACACTGTGACACAGACAAAACTTTGAATGGCAAAATAGACTCAAAGGACAAGTTTTTTTTTTTATACATAATCACAGTAATGAAAATATTAAACAAAACATCAGTCATGAAAGACATGAGCAAACCGATGCCTTTCCTTTTCCCCATCTTCAGCTGCTTAGAAGGGGATTCCTTGATTTTAATAATTTTAGAATTACTTCTTTAGTATTTAGTATAGTACTTTAGTCTGAAGTACTATAAAGCCTTTTCAATTCTACAAAATCCCACACCTCCATCCTGGCTTTTCCAAACTCGAGAAGCACAGTGGAAAAGTAGGTGAACACATTACTGAATTGTGTCACACAACCACTTTGTATAATCAGGGCAGCCAGAAATCTAGGCAAAGACATACGGTAGGTAAATGCATGAATCGGGATCTTTAGATTTGCACTTTTTCAGATGTACTGGACTTTTGTTTTTTGCTGCTGTTGATTACCTGTGAAACAAGTCATTCTTAAGGAAAGACAATAGAAATACATTTTAATTTTTCAGGTGGTGTATTAATGCCAGTATCACTCATTAACCTCATTCTGGGTCATCATAATCCTTTTACTGTTTTACTGCCATGAAACTGAGGTACCATATTAAGGTTGCTAGTGTTTAAATCCATTAATGGCCTCTCAGCATAAGTTTTCATCCCCTAAACAAGAAGGCAATTAAAGAGACAACAATCTGTCCGTTTCTAACACTGTACCTGGTTCCTTTGTTATAGGTGTATTATGCCTGAAAATAATTTATCAGGACTTTATCCCATTCTTTGGGAGATTTTAAAATTTACTACAACATCTACAACTAGGCCGTTAAATATATTTTCCATCACAATTAAATCGGTTAATGTTATTGTTAATGGTGAACCCCGCAGCAGCTCAAGCTATAACGAGCACTACTGATCCTACTGATGTTATCCGTAACACATGCTTTCCCGTCACATCGTGCTTATAGCTGCCTCCTATTTTTAGTTTTAGCGTTGAATTAAAAGGACCAAATACATACAGTAACCCGCTGTGACTAAGACTACCTTGATATGTGTAATATGGTTCGGTAGAAACATACTGCTGCATTCTACGTTTTATATTTATAATAAAGATTAATTTAAAAGGCTGGTCAAGTTTTAAATATAATAACACTTTTTGTAATATGCTTTAAAACTAATCATTTTATCGCGAATAATACCTATTTTACAGAAAAATATTTAAGACTTCATCTAAATCATCTACATGCCTAGAGAGAGCGAAGCCCCGCCTAATACAACAGCTAACTTTTAATTCTCAGTACTACGAATACTAAAACATTACTCTAGCTTGTTCTGAACAAGAAACACCCGAATGCTTCTTACAAATATTCGTAAATACGAGCATATTATTTTTTAGTTGCATTTTAGTATATAAATTATTCTTAGCGCATGATAATATGTATATACTTCTTTTAATCGTTAATTGAATTCTAAATAGTATACACATGAAAGCAATTAGGTTGGTCTTTAGTCCTGTGGCTCAAACAATGCATGTTTTCTAACTTCCATGTTCGTAAACGAAAGTCAATGAAACATACCTTAAAGTCAAGTGTTTAACAAAAGTTAAAAATACAGAAAGTAAACGTCTTCCTTAAAAGGACAATCCAGTGATCATGTGTATTCTTCTTTCCTTGTTTTAGGGCTACACTTGTTGGATATACTGCCGAACTTAAGGTAAGTGTGCGGTATGTTTATGTTGATCGATGATACGGATACTTTGTTACACCTGTAATGTCTACTGACAGACAATGATTGCATGAAGCTGAAAAGCACCCACGGTTCATTTGCTGTGTCCAGTTTGCACCGTATATGGTTTGCGTAATCTTAATACATTCTGGTCTATATCTTTTAATTTGTTGCTGCACAATTGTACTTTTGATTACGCATGTTCTGGGTTAAAAGATTTTCATCAAATTAACAAAGCGAGATAACGAAATCGGCAGTTGCGCACAATAGCGATTATCGGGCTCTAAGGCAATTATCCCCATTAATAATTGCCTGCTGAAGAAATGAACAATATTTAACCGCCCCTCCCCCTTTTTAAGAGATCCTTATAAACCCCACAGCATGATATCCGCATGATTTCAAGTGTAACATAGTAATCAAAGTTTTCCAGCTGTAGTAAATCATAGAATAATACATAATAGTTTATCCCCTAGTTAATAATATGAATGTGAAACTGGTCCCAATGATACTTCTATTCCCAGATTATTTAAATTTAGATTTTATTGTGCAGGTTCTCCAGAATCATGATAATCTTCCAAACGGTTGTGTGGAGGCCCAGTGGTCGCATAGCAGTTAGCTTCACAGCTCTTGGATCCTGAGTTGCTTTCCAGATTGTGGTACTTTCTATATGGAGTTGACATGTTCTCCTCAAGTCCATGTGAGGCCATGTGAGTCTCCTGTTGCTCCAGTTTCCATCCAGAGACATGCAGGCTAGACTGTTTGGTTTATGTTGTCATTGTCGCTGCATGTCCTGTCCGGATTGATGTAGCCCTGTTTTGAACCACATGTTTTCTGGATCTGGGTTACTGAGCCCTTACTGGGAATAAATGTCTTACGATAATGGATAGTGAGATTGACATTTGTGTATCCATAATGTACTCTGAGATTTTTCAAAGTGGCTGATACAGGAATAACTCAAATGGCTCTCAAATGAAAGATTTCAGCATACAGCATGATGTATACCTTGAACTTAAAACTAACTGTAGGCAAAGATTTTTGTTTGTTCAGGAACTTTTCATTTTCATTCCTCCAGGTTTTGAGAGCTGTATCTCCTTTGATGATGCAATTTCTTCATTCTTACCAACAGGGAGAAGGAGGATGTAGACCTGATTATCCAATGTGAAACATTTGAGGAAATAATGTCTGAGGATGAGGAAGAACTGTTGAGGATATATGGAGGCATCGATATGAGCAACTATCAAGAGGTTTTTACCACACTCTTTAATAAGGTAAGCATTTATAGCATGTTGCATGTGCAGTATTTTTAATACAAAGGTTAAGGGACTACAGTGCGTGTCAACTGTGTGCAATGACCATGTGTACTGTATGTCTTCGCTGAAAGCCTGTTATGATTAGTGATTCCATCTCTAAAACCCTGTGAATACATTCAGGTGAGTCATTACACATTGGAGGTTGTATAATCAGCTTGCCAGTGTCCGTGGAAATACCGTACACTACAAGATTTTTAAAAAATCCTGCCTCTTAATTTCCTTAATAAAACTTTAGAACACTAGAACACATAATACAGAGTGGGAGTTCAAAGTTAAGAAATCCATTGTAAGGTCATCTTGAATTGCACGAATAGTAGCAGATATATGAAAAACACAAGACTGGCTACTTATCTGCCCATCTGGATGCTTTTCATGTTTTTCATCTCTTGCCAACGTGAATCATTTTTAGTGGGCTAAGGCTATAGAGGAGACAGCAGTCGAGGATGACTACCTGAACAGTTTGTCATCAGTGAAGCTGAAAGCTATATGCGGTGTAATTCGTATTTGTAATGAATCATTCGATACAATGTCACATGTCAACAAAAATAATCTTGTGGTGACTTTTGTGATCGTAACTTGGGAAATATATTGATCTTATCCTGAGCAACAAAACAGAATTGTTCAGTTACTTTTATTTTTTTATTTTTCATTCCTCTTTACTTTTTCTATATTTATCATTTTCCTGCTGTATTCCAATACAGCTTTTTTTCTGTTTTGCCGTTTTAAAAAACCCTAAAACCAGAGCCAGCAAAGTCTCGAGCTACTTTGTGTTATGTCATATGTTCCCCAAGATTCTTTAAGTCCTGTTGTGTGAGCTGGGAGATTTTACTGCCCACTCGGTGTATCTCATTTTTTCATGACCGGAACCTGATGTTCCCTATTATTCACGGAAGGATCACGGATGATCACAATCTAGAAAAAGAATAGAAAAAGAAAGGCTTAATATCGTAGTGGAAAGTAATAACATTAAATAATAAGAATAAAGCTGCAATTTAGAACATGATAAACAGAATAATAAAGGCTGATTTCATAAAACAAAAGAAACATAGCCATAAAAGGTCTAACAAAGTCATTGAGCCATCAGTTTTTGCATGGTTGCATTCTTCTCCAATTGAGAAGTGTCAAAGTTCCAACAAGACCAGAGTGTTTTAGGTTTGCAGCCTTGCCAATTTTGATAACAATATTGAGTTCTTGCTGGGGCCCGGTTATTTCTGACCCAGGGCCCAAATCTGATAGGATATCTGTGGGACAAATTCAACAAAGCCATCAACAGGAGTTAACTGCTGTCTTCACCAGGTACACAGGAAGAGGTGGAACATTTGACAGCAGTCTGTTCAGGTCTATGTGATGATACTGACATGGTTCTGAACATGTAGAGGGTGGTTATAACTAATACTATGTACTGTTTTGGTATTGAAAATATATTGGGACTTTATTTATCTTGTTATTTATGCATTCTGTGATTTTGTTTATCAGTATAAATTGCATAATGACTCTTGCAGGCCTGGATGAAGGGTAGATCATTTCTCTCCTTTGTGTTTCAGGTGAGCAGTACTCCTGTTTCTGTCCAGCTGCTGTCGATTCTCCAGGGTCTCTTGCATCTAGGGCCTGCAAACTGCAACATCTGGCAAGCACTAGATATCCTCACCAACAGAGCTATACTGCTGGCTGAAGACGGTGAGTCATCTCCCCACCCTTGCCAGCTTGCGCTCTGGAAAAATGGAATTTGTGCAAAACTTTCTACTTCCAAGTTTTCTGTTTTTCAGTTTGTGACGACTCGGTTGAAACCATTATGAAACGTCTGGTAATCTCCAAAAGAAGGTCCTGCTGGGAAATTGCCACCAATGGAAGTTCATCAAAGAAGGTGGACATGGGGGTGCAGACTGAATTTACAGGTGGTGGACATGAGAGATCCATCCACTGCCCTGTTTCTGTGACTGTGCCAGCTTCCTGTCAGAGTGGGAGAACAACGCCTTCACCCCCTCTACCTGATACGGGGAGTCCAATACCTTCTCCTCCAACTCCTGTGCCTGGGGTTGTGCCACCTCCTCCTCCACCTCCCCCTCCTCCACCTCCTCTGCCAGGCATGGGTGGGGCCATGCCCCCTCCTCCACCTCCTCTGCCAGGCATGGGTGGGGCCATGCCCCCGCCTCCACCTCCTCCACCTCCTCTGCCAGGCATGGGTGGGGCCATGCCCCCGCCTCCACCTCCTCTGCCAGGCATGGGTGGGGCCATGCCCCCGCCTCCACCTCCTCTGCCAGGCATGGGTGGGGCCATGCCCCCGCCTCCACCTCCTCTGCCAGGCATGGGTGGGGCCATGCCCCCGCCTCCACCTCCTCTGCCAGGCATGGGCGATGTTGTGGTGGCTCAGACCTCCCAGTCCCTCGGTTTTTCCTTTCCAGCTTCTTACAGGTCCAAATGTTACCCCACCCTCAGAATGAAGAAACTCAACTGGCAGAAGCTTCCTTCCCAAGTGCTCACAGGTAGGAGAACTTGCACTAACCCAAATGTAAAAAAAAATGCACATAAAGTCACCAAAATGACTGGAAGTAGACTTGATCATACTTCTCCCCAGTATGATGATTCCCTGTAATTTATTCTGTTTCTCAGGCCCAACTTCCCTGTTAGATGTCTGTCATGGTCACTTTGTTCAGTGATGGTATTCTTAGTGTGTATGATACCTGATATATTGTGTCAATAAGGAATAGGTGAGGGATGGGTAACCTAAGTCCTTAAGGAATGTAAGATCCTCTAATTTATTCACTTTCTTGTACAAATTAGTTCAATTTAATTTAAATAATTTAATTTAAATGTCAAATAATAGTTGTGCAGTACACAGTTTTAGAAAACTTTTACTCATTGCTGTTTTGAAAGCAGTGAATATAAGATTTTACATGCCATGCTTTTACTTCTCATTGATTTGGCTCATGCACCGTTATATGATGAAATCAGTGTTGCCCTGTTTCATTAAAGAGAGCATCCATGTCCTGTCTCTGTCTGAATACAGATAGCCATTCCCTTTGGTCTTCAGTGCAGCAGCAAAGCAGCCCCTTGGAGCCTGACTACTCCAGCATTGAGCAGCTCTTCTGCCTGCCTGTGGCCCAGCCCAAAGGCAAGGAAGCCACCACACCAGTCAAGAAGGAACCCAAAGAGGTGAGCAGTAGAGGGTTCTCAATCTGGCCTACACTGTTCACCTCACACTATTAGAGTACTGCTACAAGAAATACATGTAAGAGATTAAAAAAAAGGCTTGTGTATGGATTTTGATGGAATATGGCAAATCTGAAACAAATATGCATATTATACGACAGTGGAAACCCCTTTTTGTGTCGCTTGGCTTTCAGATTAGTTTTACAAGAGTACATTTTAGTTTTAAATTGTAGTGTGTTAGTGTTCACTTCAAAATGCATTTTTAATGATGGACTTTTTGCATTGTCAATCTCTAAATCAAACATAGTGGGAGTTTTGTCACAGAGCCACAATGACATCATCATCATGTTTATTTTTATAGATATTTTGTGGTGGGAATGGTACCAAAGCTGAACAATCATGGCCTCTAGTGGTCAGTAAGAGTAATTGCACTCAGGGTGTTGTCCATTTTGCAGAAGCCTGTTTGTAAAGGTACCTGCACTAAATTGTGAAAATAATATTAAATGCAAACACAATGAACTATAAAGGCAAAGGCCATGTAAACAGAAGCAATTAGACCAGTGGACCAGAATCACTAAATTTAAATTGAGATTGTGTATGTTGAGGGCAGGTGTATCTGGAATTGAATTATAGAGAACACCTGTTTGACCAGTTTTCATTGATTTGATTTTTTTGTGGTCAGGAAGGATGACAGAGGCCTCATACTCTTCAGTCAAACCATTCATTACCTGCTACTAAGACAGAATTCTTTTAATGGGTGGGTTTCCCAGCAAGGGAATAGAGATGTTTTACCTTTTGGTCTTTTTTTTATTAACAGATTACGTTTATTGATGCCAAAAAGAACCTAAATCTAAACATATTTTTGAAGCAATTCAAGTGGTAAGCCATTTTTTCTTCTGTTTCAGAATATTGTCTAATATACAGATTGAGGCAGTGGTTTAAAAATTTCCTTTTGTTGTCCCAGCTCCAATGAAGAATTCGTTGCCATGATTCAGAATGGCGATCGCTCCAAATTTGATGTGGAAGTATTGAAGCAGCTTCTGAAACTTCTTCCTGAAAAACATGAAGTGAGTTTAAAGGATAATCTGCATGGATTGTGTCTTGGGACTTGTGTGGGAGAAAGAATCCGATTTAGTCTTTTTTGGGGTGTACTGAGTGTTTATAGTCCAGTAATGCTTTGAGGTGTAGTTCACCTTGAAATTTAGTTAACCATTTTGAAGGTGTGGAAAAGCCCATCATTCATTTTGTTTATTTTGTAATGATCCTTTCCTCACATAGAAGTGATATATTGCTACATTTACTTAAACACTGCTTTATGATATTAGTGCTCTTCCCTAAATTTTATGATCCCATCGCAAAAACAGTCAACAAGTGTCATAACACTACACATTTTCTACAATGCCTTTTAAAGTAGATACAGTAGAACTGAAACACTAGGGAGAATAGTCCTAAAGAAAACACTGATGGGGGGGAAATGTATTCATCTCAATTTACAGAAAAATTGTTGTGAAATTTCATGTATTGCCACTGAGCTCTGATTTTTTTTTGTCCTTATGCACAGTTTGTATTAACTTTTATTTTTTCGAACAGATTGAAAATCTGAAGTCATACCAAGGAGAAAAGGAGAAACTGGCAAAAGTGGATCAATTTTATCTCCTGCTTTTGGCTGTCCCATGGTACTTTTATTTTGATCATGCATAGAATCTCCAGTCTTTGTCAACATATTATATAATCTATAAATAATTGGATAGATTGATATATTTTTTGGGGGGCACATGAGCTCATCTCATGAGAAAAAAGAACGTGCGTATTTTCCTGTGTAAAGTTATTCATTAGCTGAGTCTCTTACAATGGACTGTTTCAATCTTGAGTGACGGATCTTTCTCTCGCCCCCCAGCTACCAGCTGCGGATTGAGTGCATGCTGCTGTGTGAAGACACAGCCTCCGTGCTGGAAATGCTGAGGCCTAAATCTGAACTGATCCACACTGCCTGTGAAAGTAGGTTTAAATCCACATGAGGTTTTGTGTGACTTTTCTGCACGTTTAGGTTAATGTAGGGTACGTGTACATTGAAAGTCCACAAATCTAAAATAGAATCCACTTCAGTGGGCTTCCACAGAGTGGGGCTATTTATGACTGATTTAATGAATGAAAATGTTATCTGTTAGCATGTTGCCCTTAAATCATCAAACATATATTCAGATTCAGAGCCATCCAAAACGTTGGGTTTCTTTTCTTCTCTTTTCAGCATGGAATAAACCTATTACTTGTTCCTTTGACGCAGCTACTGTACCTACTTGAAGTATTTTCAGATTTGCAGGAGATTGGGCTTCATCTTTCTCCTGTTACTCTCTACACTCTGACGGTCATAGTTCGCTTTGCTGTAATACGGAACAAGTAAAGGTTTATTCCTTGCTAAAATAGAAGAAATAATATATGCTATATATGCATATAGTTTTATGCCGTAATATAACTAACTGGTCTCAGAAAAATTAGTTATGCAGGTGCATGAATGGCACATTGCTAATATCCACTGAAATCAATTTAAAATTGATTAATATGAATCTAACATGTTTATTTAAAAATAATTCCTGATTAAGAAGTGTAATGAGTGTTTTTGGTAAATTATAATTGGTGCTGTTTCTTTTAACTTTGCATTGCAATGCTGAAGCTCTAGTAGATTCGTGCTCTGCAGGGCTGTAGGAAGTCTGTTCTGTGCCGTCTGTAGTCTACTGTGTGAATTTTAATTTCTTCATAATTTTTCTGAACTCATGAAACCTTTCCACAGACTCCACAACAGTCTCATCTTTTTCCTCATGTCTAGGTCTCCTTACAAGCACACGATTGCCAAATTTCTGTAGACTAATTCTTGATGTTGGGAACTTTTTAAACTACGTAAGTGTTGAACGCTTCGTATTAAAAGAAAAAGCTTACTGCATGTGTTATTTAAGGGATCTTGATTAAAATGGTAAATGATTTGTGTATGAAGCCTGGGTGTTTTCAGTTCAAATGTAAACGTGGAAAATTTCTTTTTAGACTTAATAGTACCATTTCTTAGGAAAATCTACTATCCTTTACTGAGCTTTCCAGCATAAGATATGCTTGCTTCTCTCTACATGGCGTTGAAGAAATAGCTTATAAGTCCATTTTGAGTAGCATTAATTTGATCTTTTATTTGATTGAGTTATATTTATTTAATTGAGTATATTGACTTATTTGAGTTAATTGAGCACATTCTCATTTACAATGGTACATTTTCAACCCATGAGCCTCTGGCCTGGATTCCATTGCCCTAACCATTACTCCACATTTATATTGCCATTCTGTTGCCAAAGAGAAGAGTTTATAGGAGCCTTTAAGTCTATATTGTATGTTTTGGATGGAAGTGCAGGAAATGGAAATTGAAAACATGAAAAAACTTCTGATTATTTTGTTTTTTGGTTTGTCCTTCCTTTTGTAGGGAACTCACACAGGAAATGCAGAAGGATTTAAAATTAGCACCCTTTTGAAACTAACCGAGACCAAGGCAAACAAGTCGAGGATCACGCTACTACATCACATCCTGGAGGTAGGATTCAGTTACCTTCAAGTCTGAGTTGTAATAAGTAGGACAAACTGTCACCGTGACAACAGTAGTAGTCCCTGCTGCAAGCTGTTCCCAGTGCTCACAGCACCACCACTAGGCAGCCTTATTTTCACATTTTTCCCCACAAAGGCCCAACATGCACCGCTTGGCGCATGTATACCTTAATAAAGAAGGAAACTAACCATCTGCTTCGAAGAATGAATAAAATTGACTTGCATCCGGGAGTGAAAGCAAGTAGTTAGATCCACATATTTTTTTCAACAAGTGGATCAACACCATTTAAAGTACATTGAGCCTCTGCCAGTTCTCCATTCTCATACTGCCCAATGTACAGTGAAATGGAAGAGGCCCATAGACCAATTGTTGTAACAATAGTGAAGGGAATAACAATCATATCATTATACAGAAATTGTATTGTTTTATTGCCAGACCTATTTCCTCTGCTGTAATATATCATGTTGGGGCAGAATGCAGTTAGATGTATTTTGTTTCTTTCGCTTAACGTTTCTATTAATACTAATGAAACCAATTGCTGAATGTCTTGTTTGTGTAAAGGAGCTCTTGAAAATGTTAAATTTTATTTTTTTATTTTTTTAGTGAAAGACAAAATGAGTCTATAAAACTACATGACAAAGCTTGAATCTCTAGGCTTGTCAGTGTTTACACCTCAGCTGCAAACATACTACAGGGCACAGCATACATGTTAGAGCCAAAATGCATAAATGTTTGAATTAACGACAATTGTTGTTGTTTTTTTCAGGAAGCTGAGCAAAACTACCCTGATTTGTTGAACCTACCAGATGATATTAAAGTCTGTGAAAAAGCTTCAGGGTAAGAGATAGTGCTCACTCTTATTTCTTTTGATTTCTTGCTATGATTTGATTTCTCATATGCAATTACTAGTTACTTGCAAACATCCAGTGACTACAGCTCATTTAATTTTAACTCTCACAGTGCTTTCCTCTTTAAAGGTTATCCACAACTCTCCTTTGATTAAAATAACAAGATCCCAGATCCATTATTTTACTGTACTTGTCCAAAAAGTGTCTATTTCAGAGAGTTAATTGAATGAACTGAACAATGTGTTTGTCCTTTTTTTGTATTTTATCTGTTATGTCTACACATCCTAAATTAAAATGATGTGCATTTAAAGAGTCACTTAGATAATTGCACAGTTTATTTTAAGTGTTTGCAACAATATTTTAAAAAACAATCTCCAGTTTTTCTTTGAGGTGTAAAACTTCCTTTGAAAATCCATCCTGCTTTCTAAAATCTGTGCTGTGTTTCAATCTCACAGAATCAACATAGAATCCATCCAGTCAGAAGCTAGCTCCCTTTCCAAACGCCTGAAAGATGCCACAAAGAAAATAGCCTCATCTGTGGACGATATCAAAGAGCAGTTTGAAAAAGTGACACAGGTATGTTTAAGAAATTAAGTAAACCTTTTATCATGGGGACACACTTTAAAGCCTTTTGGCCCATTTGAGATATTACAGTGTAAATATAGTCCTAAAAAAGAGGCCATTAATTAATTATAAACTTAGTTTTCCTATCTGTAGAAAAAAAAGAGCTTTTTTGCTTTATTTAAGCATACTCCTGTATAGCTGAGAAAAACAGTATCCCCTAGTTTAATAACCTTGTTTGACCTTTCCTCCTTCTAATTTTGTCCTGCAGTGGACACAACTCTTCCAGAGGGGCTGGGGAATGTCTGAAGGCATATTGCTGGCTGGGTCTTACAGCAGTGGACTGGAATAGTGCTGTAGCATCATGTTAGCCAACAGAGGGCATCTGTCTTGTGGTGTCATGGCTGCAAAGTCAGCAAGTGAAATCTATTGGCATCAAGGGAATATTCTATAAATAACTTTCTATAGGTAATAGCTGATGAGATGGAGAATAGCAATTAATATGAAACTAATAGTAAGCCACCTGCCAAAAACATTACAAGTAAGATTTAGCATATGGGGCCTGATGTAAGTCTTTCTAGTTTTTATTTTAAGTGCCTTCAGGTTTTCCTCATTTCACTAGCTTTGCATAGAGAGCAATTAATTATATGAGAAAAAGTCACTAAAGAATGCATGAGAACAGCTCTCCAACTTCATTCTTCTAACACATACTTCAGGATCCATTCTACTTGGTGTTGCCCATCAGGGTCTATAGCTGGCGTCAATTAGAAATAATGTACTTTTCTCACCTTGGTTTAAAGGAGCAGATTCAAGATGGAATCAAAATATGAAATGCAGGGAAGCTGTTCTACATACAGTATGAACTATATCTTTGTGCAAGAAAAGAATAAATATTTCTGTTAACATAATTCAAAACTATACAGCCACATTCTCGGATAATCTGCACAATGTGGCTGAATAATGCAATGTTTGGCCATACCAATTGAAGTACAAATTTAAAACCTGATGTACAATGTCAACGGTTTAGATTTTGTAATGACAGGTTGAGTAATCACATGGTTTGTTTCCAAATTGGATAACTTGAAAAACAATCAAAGGACATTTTCTTTGGTGAATTGGAATGAAATTTGTCCTACAGTATGTAGACTAAGACAGATTCCTTCTGAAGACTGTTTTTGAGAACATAGAAAAGTGTGTTATGCCCCTAAAGAGCAAGGCTGTCCAGTCGAGACCTTGAAGGGTGCGTCTGTAAGGTTTTTAACTGTCTTAAAGGCAGCAGCACTTTAAGAATTAAGAGAAACCGTTAAATTGGTTTGATTAAGCCAGTTGCAATTTGACACAGCTCATAAACAGCCGACCTGGACAGCTGCTATTGAGGGTGCAGACGGGGCTTTAGTTATTATGGAACACAGATAGAAAATCAAGTTTTCTGAATCCTCTCTTTAAGGTAAAATGCAGAACTATGTACCACTTGGAACATATGTTGACTTTTACTCATGAATAATCACTGCTTCCACCTACATAATTTTTTTGTTCTTTGGGTTTCTAGCAAAATCTGGAAGAATGTATGAAACTCGAAGACTGTTTTGTAGCCATAGAAAAGAAGAAGGAGGAGCTAGCTGCTTACCTGTGTGAAGACCCAAGCAAACTGTCCTTAGAGGAGCTTTTTAACACCTTAAACACCTTCCAAGGCCTCTTTGTGAAGGCTCTCAAGGTACAGTTACACCATAAACTGTAAGCCATATACAGACCAGATTGATACCATTTGCTACTTAGAGAAGTCACTCTTCTGTCTAGTATGGGTATTATTTTCCTCATATTGATTGAAAACTCAGAATTGTCTTCATAAAAAAAGAAGTGTGCAGAACAAATATTCCAGGTGGCGTTTCACTGAAGTATTTCAGCTCAAAACCAAGAACTTATGTATGTCTTTGAACAGCTAGGCACAGGACAGGTTGTTAAATATTGGTCCTCATATTCTGACTGAAGGTGATTTAATGTCTTTCAGTTTTTAAAGATCTGTTAGCCTTTTCCAGTTTTATCATTATTAAGAAAACGCGTTCTTTTGACTGTGAAGCCATCTTTTTTGTTAAAAACTACAACTTGCTTTCCATTTTCAGCTGCTTCATTTTTATGCTTCTGTGAGTCCTTTCTCTCTCCTCCCCCCCTTTAAACTTGTACGTCATAGTACCGCTGTAGGATGTGCAGCAGGAATCGCATTGCCTTCTCTCAGATTCAGTCCCAGCTCTGTTCTACACAGAGACACCTCTCACAGTGGTGGGTCCTGCTACACCAATACCCCAGCCTCCCCTTCTCAGGAGAATTAATGACTAATAGCTTTATATAAGCGAAGTTTTGTGCAACACAGAAGGCAATTAGTCAGTTACCATCTTGTCAAGTAAAACCCTGCCTGTTAACTTTCAGGAGAACCACACATGGAAGGAGCAGGCTGCGAAGGCAGAGAAACGAAAGAAGCAGCTTGAAGAGGAGGAGTCCAAGAGGCAGAAGGGGGCAAATGGAAAGATAAGTAAGTCATATGCAAGATGGTAAACATGGATTTAGAAAAGGTGGATCTTGCTTAGAGTCTGTTAGCGTTCTTTGAACAAGCAACAGCTGGAGTTTTAAGTAACTAGGCTATATGTACAATTATGTCTGGCTGGTCTTTGAAAGTGATGGTTTAACACTGAACTGTCACTAGAGATCAGTTCATTAGATTACTGGTGGTGGTGAAGTCCTTGGGTGGGTTGTACTGTAATTAATAGTGTTTGGGGATGTAAAACATCTCCACTATGTTAGTGGTAGGTGGTTTGGGTGTTTGATAGCAGCTAGGAAATACTGCAGAAAAGTCTGCTTAGCAAATCTCTACAATAAAGTCTTCTTCAGCTTCTGTATTTTCCTTTGTCTCCATTCATATGCAACCTTTCTTACATTCTTGTGAGCCTGATGTTTCAGCAGTCCATGGCCCATCTGCAAAATATGTTTCCTGCCTCTTCGACCGACTTTTCTTCAAACTGCGCATGAGCCAAAGCTGTTTCTCTGCTTCTTGCAGTAAGAAAAGTCCCCGCAAAGCAGGAGGAAGGCTGCATTATCGACTCTCTGCTGGCTGACATTCGGAAGGGCTTCTCTCTGAGGAAGACTGCACGGCCCAGGTGCGAAACAGAAAGCCTTCCCTCTAGTGAAACACACAGAGGTAAAACACAGCCTGGTAAGGACAAGACTATTACAGTACCTGTCCCTGCTTCACCACAGAAATTAACTGGTTATGCCAGGTGTTGTACAGCCTTTGCAGCTCGGCTTTCAGCTGTGTTCCTGTTTCACTGTTTCTGCTGCTTTCAGTGTCACTCCTGCAGCTTGTCAGGATTTGGTCTTGCTGTGCTTCTGATTTTGCCTCTGTGTTTGTTTGTTTTTTTGTCATTTGGATGTAACATAGATATGATTGAGAAAAGTCTCTTGCTTTACTAACTTCTTTCATTAACCTAATCGTTGGGTTTATCGCTACAGAATTATTTTTTCTTTTACTAAAGGAATTTTCAAGTAACCTGTAAGGTGCAGGATGATACCATAAGTACTTCTACCACCACACTTCTACAAGATGGTACAGTAGATTTGTGTTGGAATACCACCTTTCTTTGTAGATTAAATATCAGAATGAATTCATTTTGACAAGTGTAGCCACACTCTTTACTAATAGTTTTTTAGTAAGCCCTAAATTTAGTAACTTTTTTGTGATGCACCTGAAGGAAATTCCCCTCTTTGTATATTGGTTCTAAGCCAAATCTACAAATCAAATTTATGATAAAGGATTTATTAAAGGGCTGTCTAACAAACTACTTTTTACTGCAGAGTTGTTGCACAGATGTTAAAATTCAGCTTCTAGTTTATTTATTCTGCCCAATTTGTAAATTACTATTAGGTGATCCCTTTGTTTTTCCAAAGATGGCCTTGGACAGCAATAAGATAGGTCATACTTTTGTATAGTCGATGTACATCCTGCTCGGAATTTATATTTATTTTTACTACTGTCTTCCAGTTCAGTTTGTGTCCCAGTCACTGCTACTTCTGAGGCATTGATAACAGACTGAAATAATGATCTGCTTTCCAAAGGCATCACCTTGATGTCTGCTGGGAAACCAGAAGGAACAGACCACACAGGCTGCAGTTGCTGGGTTTACCCCCCTTCCACCACCTTTTTACAACTATAAACTCCCAGCACATTTATAATAGGGAGATGTTGGGAAATAGTGTTAAACGATATGTCAGTGGTTAGCTTAAGCAAAATCTTCCATCCAAGGAGGCTTCTACCCCAGCAGAAGTACCTGGTGTAGGCTGCAAGAGTTACAGCCCCTTAATTTGAATGTTCTCGTCTCCTTTTCTCCAACAGACAAGTGTGCTATTTCTGCAGGAGAAGAAGGAGCTTCAGCATCCGCAGACACCACGACGGACAGCAGCCAACTAAACGGGACCACGACACAAGCCCTGGAAAAGGATGACACACTTTCTCCTTCTGCAACCGACCCCGTAAAAGAGGCAGAACATGATGTTGGTAATCCACAGCCTGGCCTCCCTGCTGAGACCCCACCAGTGGATGATGTTTCAGAAGAGAAGAATGCAGCTACAGAGCTTCCTTCTTCTCCTCCTCCTACCACCCCGGACAATGATCTGCCAGAACTGAACAATAATGGAAAAGGATATGAAGTGGAAACAATGACTTGTGCAGCTGACGAAGCGCAGGAGGACTGTGAGGCTGAAAAGAAGTTTGCAGCAAACTCTGACAGTGAAGTGACCATCCAGCACAGTGGAGGTCCGTTTCTGCCCAGTGACCAAGACTGTTGTGACCCTGCCTCACAAAATGCCGACGGGAGTAATGACACGCCATCGGCAGCATATACAGATGATAACTGTCACACCTTATCCCAGAGCTCTACTTCAAACTCAACCACCAAAGAAAATGATGTGCTTGATGGTCAAGATGTTGTAAATGTATCCGAGGTGCCTTTCACAGTGAATGATTCAGAAGGAAGTTCTTCCAAGTCAGCAGACTGCACAAAACCTGAATCTAAAAGGCTGTCTAAGCACTTCAGAAAGAATAGAAAGAGTGGAGAAGGTAATACATTTAATTTTTGTTGTTCAGCCTAATAAAGATAAATTTATCATAGTATAAAATTACAATATTTGTCTTAGATTCAAAGAAAGGTGTTTAAATGAGAAATAATTATGTATTTTTAAAACCTATTTTGGGCACAATGGTGATTTGGCAGTTAGCAATGCTGTCTCACAGGTCCCAGGATCCTGGGTTCGATTCTGACCTTGGGTGTATCTGTGTGGAGTTTGCAGGCTACATCTTCACTCACATGGGTTTTGGACAATTGCTCTGGTTTTCTTCTCTGCCATAAGCTCATGCTTTCTGGTTTGGATTGGCTCCATTTATTGCTATAACTATGTTTGCTATATGGTCCCTATTTCTCTATTTCTCTTTGATTCCCACTGTCAGTCCTGCCTTGTGGCCTATGCTTTCAGGACAGGCTCTGGCTAAGACCCCAGTTGAGCTAAACGGCTTTCTGAAAATGGGTTGAGAAAATATAGTTTAGCAATTGAGTGTGAGTGTGATTTTTTTTTTTTAATCTAAGAATCTGTTTTTTTCTTCCACACCCACATGTTTTGGATAATGGCCAGTTGTGTGTGTGTCACATCTTGGCTTATGCCTGCAAACCCTGCCATTTCATATGGGGGAGAGGGAAGAAGTGCAGACAGACTTCTTTGACACACACCTGCCTTTGAGCCGCTTGTCTTTGAATGGGTCACAGTCTGGAGGAGGGGCTTGGGTCGTACCCACTGTGCCACGATCCTGAAAGTCATTGCCAGCTAATCCCACTTTCCCTGGGTGGTGCTCAGCTGATTGTACACTGTGACTGGGGGAACCCAGGTCACAGTTGCTATTATGACCCAGGCTCAAGCACATGAAACCTGGAGCATAGACCTCAAACTGCTCTCAGGATGCAGGTCTCGATATGCTCAGCACCTTTGCAGGTGGAACCACTCAGCAGCCCCAGTAGATTCTCTTTGTGGGCCCTGATTGGATCTGACATGTCCTTTTTTGCTAGAAAAGAAGATTCCCACTAAGAATTTTACAGTTTTTGTTCCAACTTTAAGGTTTGACTATGCTACAACTATCTGCTATGTGGAAATTTCATATTTGTCTCAAAGTCAATACAGATATTTGAGACTTGTATAGTAGTCTGTTACTTAGTATTCTGAAATTTTGAAAATAATATTTAAATTTTAATGTATATGTACTACAGTCTTTCTCCAAAATTAAAAAAAAATCTATGATTGAAAATAAGTATTTTATGGAAAATTAGCTTTAACATTAGTTTTTCAAAAAACAGTAATGAATAAAATATTGTAAAGTTTACTTTTCCCCAAATTTTTTCACAGTAAGAATACCTGCAATCTGAGGAACGCTTTTTTTTTAGATTTCTATGAATTGTCCAATTGACTCGTGTTCCTAAGAAATAGACTCATTTTTCTTTTTTCATTGGGAACCTTCTGACCACAATTAATTATTTTAATATAAAAAAGGCAGAATCACAGAAGATTAAACTTGATGACCCCGATCTGCTGTTTCATTCCTTTGTGATCTCCCCCCCCCCCCCAAAAAAAAAATGTTTTTGGATCAGATGTACAAAAACTCCTAAAATAAATCCTGATTGTTTGTTTTGCTGATTTTTTTTGTACAGTTAAGGTCTACATATTTTATGTCACTACTTGCACAGCATTTAATACCATTTCCTAGTGACTTTTCACTGTAGTGGTGTGAGTATTTTGGGTTTAGTGCCTGAAAATTCTTTCATTTAGGTATTATATCCAAACCACAGAGTTCCAAGATTTTGTACAGCCATACAAGAGGCAAGTGGCCTGCTCTGTTCTGCAGTAAGTTTCATATTGTTCTAGATAGAGACAAGTCTGCTCAGTGCACCAGAGCCAGAGCTTTATTCCATGTGACACACCTTGTAGAACTTGTACCTCTGCATATAACACACCTACAGTACCTTGCAGAAAGTTAGACCTGCTGCATTTCCAATCTATAGTGCTTTTTGTTGCGAAATAAAAAATAAAAATTGACCAGAAATTATTGTGACAAGGAAACTTTAAAGACATACTCATTTTTAAAAATCAAGTATAAAGTGTCAAAAAGCTTAGCAGTATTATCTATTAATTGTTCACCCTGTTGGTTGTATAAAACCATGTACGTTGCTTCAGTTTCTCATTGTGTTTCAATTTTCTGAAAACAGCTGTTCACAATGGAAATGGACACAAAAATTCTAAAAAGGGTTGTGTGATGCAGTAAGGTAGGTGAAATAGATGTGTGTTAAACTAACAGCCTCTCAAGGGAATATCCTTGTGACTTACAGCTCTGCTAACTAACAAATCCACATTTCTTTAACCAGGTCCTTGCTGAATTTTGTTTTAACTGATTTTCCTTCTCATTTTGGAGTTTTGGATATGCCTTCTTTCATCTCCTGTCCAGTAACATCGTGAATCCATCCTGGTCATTCTAAATTATTGGGATCACTAGGGAGAGGGCACAGTTAATCTCTATAGCTTGAGGGGGAAAGTATGGGGCCAAGAAACATTCAGGGACTTTTAGCAACTCCAGCAATGTGCACTGAGCTGGGTAACAAGTCTAGAGTACATGGTAAGCATCCACTTGCAGTAAGGAAGTGAGATTGCTTCTTAACCTAGGATTAGTTAAACAATATAAATCTCACTTTCTTGTTTAGTGCAAGAATGTTATTCTGGTTTTCTTTTCCATAAAATAATACATTTAATTTAATTGGAAATATATTTCATTTTTTCTTAGTTGTTATACAAGATCAGGCTCTGTAAATCAATTTAGAATTAAAGTCTCATCATCTTGCGTTGTAATTATACAATATGAAACTTTGTTTTAAGTCTTAGTGTAGATCACTTTTCATTATGCCATTGAAACGAACAGTTGAACAGCTCTTTGGCAGAATTATGTCCATTGTAAATAAAAATTACACCTTTTCATAAAAACTAACACATTTCTTTCCTGTGGCTGAGGGAGAACTCCAACTACAGTTCCTTATATCCTTTCCCCTGCAGTAACTCAATACATTCTTACAAAGGGGAATAAGAATGTTTTTGCAAGTGTGAAGTCGCTTAACTCCTACTAAAGAGAAAAAAATGTAGTTCTTACACCGTTTTGTTTTCTGCCAAAGTGAAAATTGGAACTTGTTCATGAAGGCGTCTTTACTATGTGGGAAGGATGAGGCTTATACATTTTCCTTTGGAAGGCCTTTTTTGCGCTACGTTTGCTATTTCCAGAGAGAGAGTACGGATGCACACAGAAGGGCCAGTGGATACTGGCTCCCTGTAGTGTCACCTGATCTTTCCCCACCGACAATGGCCTGGGCATCTCCAACTGTCAGAAATCTGGCAGAAACGTGGTCTGTAAACTACCAGAGACTGGTCTCCCCCATTCTGAAACACAGAAGGGAACCTTCCCTGGATACCTTTTCTGGTTTCTAATTTCTCCACACCAAGGGGTCTCCCTTACTGACACTAATACCAAAACCCAGACTTGACCTCGTCTTTCCTGGACTATGGGGCTCAGCCTGTACTGCAAGAGAACACCTTTATTGGTCATGTCACATGACTATAGTACTTTTGCTCCCGTCATATGTCTTTTATCTTACGATTTCTTTCAGAGATGTCATAAATGAACCAGTGGGATGGTCCCCAATTAATTCAAAATGCAGTTGGCTGCTCATGTTCAGAGATTATAGATTTAAGTCTAGGTCTAGGATGCATCTTTTGGGGACTGTGACTGAGCTTCTCCAGCCACTGAGTGTTGGCGAGATGGAGGTAGTGTGGTCAGCTTTGATAGTATGAACTTCCAACACACAGCTGACCCATGTTGAGTACCACGTGCTGTTGGCAAGAGCTGCATCAGTTTTTGTTGTACCTCTTTTCTGCTGCTCTTCACAGTTTGAAGAAGGCCTAACCTTGTGTATGCTTGTCTTCATCTTTTCTGTACTGGTGCAAGTTTTATAGCAGTGATGGGAAAAACCCAAGATTCCTTGTGTTGAGGGGAAGAAAAATAGGGTTGACATAAGCAATTCCAATTATTTGTTTCAGAAATAAAATACTATAAGCTTTTCTCGCCAAGT
Source organism: Atractosteus spatula (assembly GCF_055471065.1). Classification (NCBI taxonomy): domain Eukaryota; kingdom Metazoa; phylum Chordata; class Actinopteri; order Semionotiformes; family Lepisosteidae; genus Atractosteus; species Atractosteus spatula. Next base: position 17,695,841 of record NC_142714.1, read on the forward strand.
CCCTCTTTGTTTTTTAAAAAAGCTATCGCACATATCCATGACCAGGTCCTTACAAATAGTTAAGCATTTTGTTTAGAATTTTATTATTAGTTTATTAGCAAAAGAGAGCTTCATCCATTGTTGCAAAATTGAATAAAGCCCTAGATTAAAAGTGGTTTCCAGTAAGTTACATGAGCTGCCTTTTTGATTTAAGTCCAGATCTCAAACATTGCTATTTATATCTAATTCATTGATTTATACCAATGGGTGGCTGGAGCAGTGGAAAACTGATTTTCAGTTTAGCTCTGCTTGCCAGCAGGTATAGGAAGATCTGTCAGTTTCTCAAAGGAAGCTGTGCATTCTCCTGATGCAATTATGCCAAGATAATGATCTTTTTAAATTAAAGAAGAATTAAAAAAAAGAGGATCAAGCTTCATTTCTGCTTTTGCATTAACAAATACGACATTTCTGTTCAGTTTAAAAAAACATTATCTCAATGCGGAGACATAAAAAAGAATTCTCTCAAATTTTAGTCAGTTTTCAGTAAAACTGCTGCTGCAGAGACTATTAAGCATCATACAGCAAATTCCTTAATCTTCAGCTTATAAAAGACAATTGCCCAGCATTTTCTGTGAATGAACAGGCTACAATCACTTTTATTATTTTGAACTTAATCAGTGGTTAATTCACAGAACATTTGGTCTTTCCCCTGTGTCGGTTTAGCATCCATCTTCAACAAAATAAAATACCAGAGGTGCTCCATAAACTGATGATCATAGACTGGTCATGTAGTGCATCTATGCCCTTCAGAAAAATATTTGTATCTGTGTTTCACTTACTGTTTTTGCACCAGAATCCATAATGTCTTATCATAAAATCACATGGCATATTGTGTAAATATGTGTACAAATAGGTCACATAATGGACATTATTTAAAGGACATCCTGAATTAATCTTCAATATTTTCACTCTTCTTATCCCTTTCAATGACTGACTTCACTGCACTTAGTGATTTCATTTTCAATTAAAAGTGTTAATATCTTCAAGTGAAAATAAAAGTAATTTGGTAGTTGCATTCTGAATGAATGAAGAATGAATCTAGACTGCTGCTAGAGTGAAGATGGGTGGAGAGAGAGGTGCTGAAAAAGATACATGCATAGGGGACTCAGTAAATGAGTATTTTTGTAAGAAAGCAGAAGTATGAGATGACAATTTTGGCTCCCAAATTTCTTAATGACACCATTTTGAACCTGAATTTCACATCTATAGTAAACAAAATGGAACAGTAAAATTCATTGAGGGGGAAAGACAATGGATAAAGGTTGTACACAAGAAGAAGAAGAAGCTTTTAGGCTGATGTATTGAAGAAGATGGATGTAGAAATGTTCTGCTGGTATATTGTAAATTGGTTGTTAGCAGTTCATGGTTAAGATGAGTGAAACAGTGCACATACTCCTTTTTTACTGTAGCTCTTTGGCCACAGTGACATTATATCCAAGATGATCACTATATGTGATTTTTTATGAAAACTATAAATCAATTACACGTTCAATTTCATAATGAAAGATATGATATAATATATTTTGAATTATTAAAATCATTCAACCCACGGATGTGAATTGGGTGAAGTGATCAGAAAATGGATGGAAAATTATTCAAAAGTAATTTAAGATTGACTAGTATACAGATTTCTTTTATCTTTCATGTTCTGTAATGGTAGATGTTATTCCATTTAACCCACTTAAGCCTTTTCATCAATCTTATTTGTCAAACAGCTGCTCCGTTTCTTGTCATAAAAGCAATATGTCTGATTTCACGCAATGTCATCTTTTAAAATGAGAACTTTATAAAACATTAGCAGTAGGTCTGCCATTTGTATTTGCCTTAATTTGTGCTTAATGGTTACCTAAATGTTTGACCAAAATTATGTTTCAAAAGACGGACCTTTCCTTAGTGGTAAACTCCCTTATATGTCCTGATAACAATTAGATTGAGTCTCAAGATAACTTTAGAATTTGAATCTTGTTTTAGGCATCCTGTTAAGTGTTGACCATATAATTGTTAAAGAAATACTGAAGCACAATTTAAAATAGGTTTACCTTTTATTAAAGAACATTTTCTTGAAATAAAAATCTCATTCAATTTCTCATTTAAATTTCTAATTCCAGTTTCTCCTTTGTGTTTTGCAGGTTTGTCCAAAAAGAAGAAGACAAAAGTCAAACAGAAATCTTGAGATTTTAAGTGGAGATCTCCTCACAAGCCTTGAAAAGTATTATCACAGAACTCTGCAAACTCCTGTGGGAGTAGCAGTTCTTATTAACTGTGTTTATGGAACAAATCAATTGTTTGAAATGCAGCAGAACGAAGACTGGGATTTGTTTTACGCTCCAAGGCTCCAGTTAATTCCCCTGTTCACCCTTTGAGGAAAAATATGATCCTTCTTTAAGAATTGAAGATCTTCAGAAGTCAAGCACATGAATAGCCTACAACATGCAGCACTGGCAAAGATACAAGTTCATTATGGACAACATCAGAAAATCAATTGTGGCTGATCTGACCAATTGTACGACACGGTTACAGAAACCTGCAAGAATGAATTCCTAATTCTTCTTCCATGGAGAACTTTGTAAATACGTTTTGCATATTTGGGAGACAAAAAATAGAATATTTTCAAACATGTAATCCATACTTTTCCACGTTGTCAACAATGTATAGCAAGTATTTCTAAGTTGCTCCGTTTTCTCTGTCACAGAAGCAGAACAACACAAAACTAAATGGCCCATGTCAGACTTCACAGGTTTCGTTCACATTTGATAATACAGTGTTGCCACTGTTAGGCCATTAATGGTCTAAAGACATGAGCATTATTTCAAATTGAATGTGAATAAAGATTAATCAATGAAAAAAAAAATCATATGTCTCTACTGAGCTATAGAGAAACTTTTAGTGAACATCTGAATGTAATTACAGCAAGGAAGATCTTTGTGATCAGCAGGCATAACTATTTTTTTATTTTCCCAAATATTTATTGTGGGTGGCAAGGTGTCATTGCACATTGGGACCTGTGTCCGATTGCAGACTGGAGCACTGTCTGTTAGGAGTCTGCGTGTTCTGCCCCAGTTTGTGTGCATTTAGTCTGGGTACTTAAGTTTCTTCTTGCTTCCCAAAGACATGCTGGCTAGATTATGTCTTTGAACTGTTCTCTGTGCATGTTTTTACTTTCAGGATGTAGTCTTGCCTTGTGTTCCCAGGATAGACAGTGGGTTGCAGCAGACCTTAATAGGAGCAAGCAGCTTCCATGAATAGATATATTACTTGCATGTACTTAGTAATGGTCACCAGTATTAACTTTTCAATGTTAGATGGGTTATTTATTAGTGTTTTTATTGAAACAAATAATGTACACATAAATATATTTGATATACTGTATGTGCTGAAAAAAGGACAGAGGAAATCCTTACATAGCACAAACGATGTAATCATTCAGAGGTTCTTCAGAGAAAGAACTTTTGTAAAATAAGAAATAAGTTATGACTTCCATTTGTCACATTCTAGAGACCAAGCTGACTGCATACAGAAACATTTTTGTGGATTGTAAAAACATATTATAGTAGTGCTGTATAAACAACAAGAGATTACTTTTATCATTGGGGAAAAATAGGTGCAATCTTGGAGTAATCCTATAAGGTTTTTAAAGATGATCCATAGTATGAGTCTTGATGCATCTTGAAGGTTTCTGAAACACATTTTATAACAATAATGAAAATAATAAGATCTACCTATGAATGATGAAAGCTCACAAGGCAGTAGATTTACAGGAAAATGAGGGTTAAGCTCCTTCATTAAATTTTGTGTATGTTCTTAAGGGCTGGAAGGTGATACCTACTGTACCAAAGCATGAATGTTAACTTGCACATCTTAACACTTGCCAAACGTCATAGGCATTTACTGTAGGCCAGTCCCCCTTAGCTGTGTATCTTGGTCACAGCTGTGGATTAAAAAGAGTTATGAACATGTGTATTTGTACAGTAAATCCACTTTCCAAACAAACTGCAATGATTTGTTATAATACAGAAGGGCAAGAGATGACTGTTTCCAAACTGAGAACAAAGTATGGTTTTAAAATTGTGTTTTAGTGACAACCTGGAAGTTGCGCAGGCTTGCTGCTTTAATTCAACTGTTACTGAGGTAAAGAGAAAAGGCAGTGTGTGCCTTAGTTTTCTTTTGTACATGTATGTACAGCAGTACATGCATATGTTATACATATCCTTCCTGCTGGCTGTTCCTGCTTGGATTTCTAATTGCTGTGCTCAGTGAAAAGGCTTACCAAATCCATACACAGTCATGACATAAGAAAGAGTCAGATGTGTTTAAGCATATCCATCTTAATCAACAGGCTCAAATACACTGCACATTGCTAATTTGCTTCTCCTCTATACCAATAAGGTATAGCAGTAAGGCTTCATGCTACTTTTTCTTTACTAGAGTCTAGCACGGCAAATAATACTTTAAGCAGAAACAAGAATAAACTTTATTTAGAAATCAATTGGAAATAATGCCTTTTAGAAGTAAATAAAGTACTCCTTTAAACATTTTGTTCTGTACAGGTCAGATTGCTGTGTAAAATATACTTTTATTAATGTATTTTTGCAGTGTGTTCTTTGAGCTGATTAGCGTACTGTGTCATTGCATTTTTACTTATTGAAGCTGTCAACATGATCTAGAATGAGTTATAATGCCTTAATGTTCTAAATAAATTCATGAAAGCTGTTTTAACTGATCTGTTCTTATGAACCGTGATATAAATGATATCAAACCTTCATGTAACTGTTCATTTTTTATCTGTTTCAGAGAACTTTAATAATGTAATCAGATCACAGTACTGGTTGTATTTCTGTGGACCGGTTCAGGGAGTTTAATTTACATATACTTCTGTCTCTACTGGAACTGTGTTTGGTGAGCGTCTGGTATGGCGAAGCCTCAGCTTTATTCACTAGTGTACCTTAGCGTGTACTGGATATGTGTACTGAATGTGTAGAGGAATGATGAATGGCTACTGTACTTAAACATATTCATCACTGTTACAAAAAGTCTATATAAAACTTAGCTCTTAGTCTACCTTTTTATTGCAGATATTTTATTGAAATTAAATGTTTTGGTGAAATGAACTGATAAATAGAAGCTGGCGAATAAGAAGCCAACTTCAGCCTCGTTATTTGAGATGCATTTGGAATATGTTAGCAGTAATAAATATGCAAATTACTTCTAGTTAACTCAGTTTGCATAGACTTTATTCTACATCCTAGTGCTAAGCAGCTTCAATACCTATGATTTTTAAAAATGCATAGTACTGTAAAATATTTCCCTACAGTAAAACCGCTATAAACGGAATTAAATTACACACATTTTAATTGTAAAAAAACATTCTTTTCACAGTCCTTCCAAGCTTTGATTATTCTAGTATAATCGCTAACTTGCAATTATCCTAAACAAGATTAAATATTCAAGATGAAAACATCCGAATTTTAAAAGGACATTTGCCTTACATATAAAAGAAATACAAAAATGCGGATTACCAAAGTCTAAGCATACTATACAAAGGCAGAAGGATAACAAAACGAAGAATGCGCTATCATTCAAGAAGTTTCATTGTTGCCAGTAAACTCTCATCTTTTTGACAGAATTTCTCTGCGCTCTACTGTCCACTGTATAACCTCCTCCGCCGCTCTCAAGTCATGTGAAGTTGTTTATGTGCTGACATCATGGTGTTAACTGACCCGTATTTGGTTACTGTAGGCTCTGGAGTTCAGATTCAGGGAGATTTTTTTTTTTTATTTTAGACGAGCTGCAGTTGCAACTGCGCTGGTGTAAACATGTCGGGCGGCTGGACAGCGAACGATCACAAGAGTTACACGAACCCTCCGAGTTCGGGGGTAAAGCGACCTCGAAGCGACGTGGGGAACAGGGTAACAGTCGTATTGGGGGCTCAGTGGGGAGACGAAGGCAAAGGAAAAGTGGTCGATTTGCTAGCGACAGAGTCTGACATCATTTGCAGATGCCAGGTAAAGACAGAATTAATCGTGAAAGTTGTTTAAATTAAGGTATTTGGCTTATAGTGTGTTTATTTATCGTCATAAATTTGTATCATAGTTGACAAGGAGCAGGAGAAACATTTATCTTGCGTGTTTTAACGAAGTTTATTTTTTACCTTAGTTTCATTCAGAAGGCTCGATTATTTGTTGGTCTATGTCCCTGTTCCATTACAAAGATAGTATAAACGAAAGGGATTTAGGTTTGAAGGACATAATGGAGTCAAAAGTGTTCCGTGTCAGTGGCGGCGTCACTCATATTTACATCATTATTGCACTTTAAATAAATTGCGTTATTGCCGATATCATCCCTGACGATTTTTTAAATAATCAGAAACCTTACTATCGTGACATTTAAAAACTTAACAGTTCACTTATACGATATTAATCGAAATATAACACATGCTCGTTTTACAACTAAACAAGAGCACACATAGACCGTTGTATGTAATTTAGATTTGCAGACTGTGAAACAGACGCACTGTGCTGTTAATCAAGTTTCGTGGTATGCTACTTCAAAGTTTCCTGACGGTTATTAATACAGACAAATGATCATCCGATGTAACCGGAGTAATATTATTCTCGGCACAAGATTGGAAGCTCTGTTAAATGAATGTAAGGATAGCTAGGAGGCTCCATTACAGTCTAGGCTGCTGGTGTGTGCTGAACATCGTGTCTTAAGCTTGGACGCTAAAGGTCTTGGGGCCATCAGTGGCAGCTCCTACCCTCACTGAGAAATGTCAGGGCAAATTGAGAGGATGCCAAGTCGGCAGCATAGGATGCATGGTAGTATTATGTATATAATAATAACTCAGTTGTGGGTGTGTGTTTGGAGATTAGTATAATGCAGAACCTGGTTTTATTTTGTCATTAACCAAATTGTTCTCTGGACGTTTTTCAAGCTGCTGTAGGTGGGCTGTTCTCTCTCAATATCTTACCACAGCAGAATGCCTTTAATTAAAGAACTTCATACACAACAGGTGTTTGAACATAACTGTGATGAAGGTCACCTACTTACAACATCCAGCCCATGCAGGGACCCATTTATAGACCTCAGAAGGGGGCTGGTGAAAGTTAACATGGTTACCTAGTCCCAGTGTTTCTGCGTGTAGCTGCTGGCCTGGAGGCATGACCATTACAGTATGTTAAGAAGCAATGAAAGAGTTTTTTTTTAATAATAATAAGGTAAAATTGCACACTATGATGATTTTATTAAATAAATTATAGGGTTAAATTGGACTGAATGAAGCTAACCCTATTTTGGCTTTCTTCGTTATTTGGGGAGTTATGGATTTCATGCACTCATCATGGCATGACATGTGCACACACACATGCAGACACGCATACAGGGCGAATGGAGAGTCTCCGGTTCACCTAGCCAGCATGTCTTTGGAGGGCGAAGGACATTTTCACCAGAGGACCTGATGAAAACCCCTCCAGGTTATCATTCAACTGAATTCGCCATGGATTGATGAAAGCAATTGGTTTAAATTATCCAGCTCCTGCTGCTCAGCCTTCCCCCAGCATCATTCAATTATTCAAGTTTTCTTTCACTTTTTTATCAATAATGATCATAGTGAGCCAACGTTTGGTTGAACTTTTATACTTACAGAAGAACTGCGTCACTCCACTCTTTATGAGCTGCAGCTGATCACACATCACACATCAGCTTACACAGTCTCTCCACCTTTTTACAGTAGGATAATCTCCATGGTATTTATACTGGTGTGCTAGCACCTGGGCTTTAGCTGCTGACATTGCCAGTGATTAAACTTTCCTTTCAAATTAAAAAGGATTATTTGATTCATTTGATCTCTGACATTGACTGCAGAAGTGTTAGTATGTTTTCATTGCACTATGCTGATATATTACTAACAGACTTCTGGCTTCTGGGTTCTCAAAGTCTTTTTAATTTTTTTGTGTCGTTTTAATAAAATTTAACATGCTACAATGGCAGCACAAAATCAGTACAATCTCGTCCACCAACTGAAGTTGCCATCTATCCAAACGTTTTGTGACTTGCAGTGAATTCTTTGGTATATACAATGTCCAGTTTTTTCTAAGATATTCTTTATCCATGATATTCTTCATCTCACTTGCAACATTTTGATTTACGGTGGAAAGAATGGAGATTAGGATGAGGAGAGGAAAGCATTTTTGCAAAGTGTGAGACAAGATGAATCAGGCACATGTGCACTAATGGCTCTTCAGTGGGCTTGGCAAGGAAATGTCAGTGTAGCACAAATGTATGATTTAGAAGGTAGACTTAGAGTCTGTTTGCTAAGTGTGGTGGACAGGCCACCAATATCTTGCTCTAAAGATGAGGAGGATGTCTAAAGAGACACAATCCCTATGGTAAATGCAGAGCTTTTGGCTGGGAGGGCAATTGATATTTCAAGAAGAAAAGTACTAGAGAGCTATCAAGTGGTTTATCTAAAAAAGAAAGCCCAGAGGTCTATAGTTCTGGTCTGGGAAATGTTATTAGTCACATCTGACTGAGATTCTGTGATTAAGGTAGTGAAAATGAAATGTATGATTCTCTCATTTTTAAAAAAGGTTTTGTTCCAGCTTCTTAGTATATACCTTAGCATGTGAAGAAACCACTACTCAGCTGCCTAGTTAATTATTATCTGTTTTATCTTGTTCAAGATATGAGAGCATTTCACAGTTCTGTTCTGTGAAAACAGATATGCAGGTAGATGATGAAACAAGGAATAGCATCTGAGATGTCTTGGATTTGTGAAACGTGTTACATAAGGGGGACTCGACTGGAATTCAGTTGCCATGGCAATCTCAATGCCATTTGACAGCCCTGAGGGGATAAACTGAGGTCACGTTCTTAAAGAAATATGAAATGTGAGAAGGGCAGACAGAACGCTCCCAGACTCTGGCAGCAGGCTAAAGCCAAAGCAGTGATGTTGTCCTGCCACAGCCTCTTGAGCTAAAATAGATCCTTCTGTAGAGGAAACTAGGGCACACTTGACTCCTAGGCAAACCTCTGGTATGCAGGGTGAACAGGCAGTACAGGGATTCAGAAATAGATATCAACTTGTTTACTCTGGAAAATAAAACCAGAAACCTACAGAGAAACAAGTTACATGCAAAAAATGAAGTATTATAAGACCACGTTTGTTGAAAAAAGACTTTGTGGGTATTTGATGGTTATAAGTTGAAAGATACAGTGCCTTGCAAAAATATTCAGCCCCTTCCTGTGGTGTCCCATTTTGTGAAGTTACACCATGATTCATACACCTTTTATAAACTTAATATTTTGTTCAAGACCTCAACTGAAGAATTCTAATGATAAGATAGGTTACAGTAAATGGCAGCAAAAACTAAAGAATGAACCCTGAAATATGTTGATCCCATAAGTATTTAGACCCCGGAACACAATATTTGGTGGACGTTGGCAGCAATTACAGCCACAAGTCTTATTGTGTGAGTCTCTACCAACTCTTGCTTAGTCCAGTTTTTGCCCATTCCTATTGGCTGATTTGCTTAGGCTCTCCCAAGCTACTTGGGAAACATTTCTTGACTGTGAAAAGCACTTTTCAAGTCTTTTCACAGATTTGCAATTAGCTTCAATTCAGGACTCTGAGTGGACAACTCAAGGACATTCACTTTTTTATTCTTGAGCTTCTTCAGTGTAGCTCTGGCCTTCTACTTTGGATCACTGTAATACTAAAGGTGAATTTTGTCCCAGTTTTAGGTCTCAAGTAAGGTTTCCTCTAAGATTGGCCAATACTTTGCTCAATCTATGTTCCCATCACTCTTGACAACCTTCCCTGCTGATGAGAACTATAACATAATGCTTCCAGTGCCATGCTTGACAGTAGGGATGGTGTTGACTGAGTGATGCACTGTGTTGGGTTTGTGTCAGAGGAAGGCTTTGCACTTACACCAGGTTGTTTTAGTATTGTCTTGTCTAAACATAAAGTCCCTTTGCCATGGTTGGAGTATCACCTTGGTGATTCTGCCATATAGACCAGCTTTGTAGAATGACTGGGATGTAGTTGGTTGATGCATATTTTCTCTCATCTCAGTCATTGAACTCAGTAACACTTTCAAAATCACCGTTGGCTTCACAGTTGCATCCCTGACCAGTTTCCTCCTTGTTTGGCTGCTGGTTTGGAAGGGCAGCCTGATCTAGGCAGTGTCAAGGTGCCTTTCACTTCTTAATGATTGACCATACTATGCTTAAATTAATATTAAGGGTCTTTGAAATGTTTTTGTACACTTCTCCTGATCTAAGCTTTTCAATGGCTATATCATGCATTGAAAGCCTTAGTCGTAATGGTTTTGTCTTTGCTTGAACCTCAAATGTTTTTATTTTGAAATCATGACAGCCACTTTTATTGCACACAGAGACCAATCAAATAATTGTGTGTAAGGGAATTTTGTGCACCTACATTCATTTAGGTATTGCCATAGAAAAAGATTTCAACACTAACTCAATCATGCAATCACAACTTTCCCATTTTTCTTTGATATTAATTATTTACTTCTTTCTTTCTGTTTTTTTCTTTGTATTTGTGGAGTACATTGTGTATTTAACAAATATTAACTGCTACTTTTGAGTGTCATGACAACAATGGACTTTAATGCAACCGAATGTGAAACATTGTACAAGAGTCTGAAAACTGTAAGCTGTTATCTACCTGCTTTTGACATTCAAGATTCAAAGCAAATAAACAACAAGCTAACAATGGAACAAGGGATGCAGACTTGCTGTCTAACCCATGTAGGAAATGTCAATTTGTTAAGGCTGACTAGGTAACAGACTAAATCTGTTAGACTAGACAGTCAGCATCATATAGAGTGTCTGTGACAGACAGTTCTAACTGCTTCAGGACAGACAGTTGTCATTTTGAAATGTCCAGTACTAGCTGTTTATCAACTGCTGTTAAATGGAGTTTAAGTATGAGAGTGATGGAAACAGCCAAATTCAATGAACCTCTGCTATCAGTAATTTGTTATCACTCATGATGTCATTTCCTCACCTAAAACATTATAAATACTATAAGTAATCCCCTTCTCTCCCTCTCATACTTATTTTTGCATCTCACCACAAAACCACCTCCACCTTTGCCGCTACCACTTGGTCACCCCTCACTCTACGGGGGGGGGGTCGTGGCCTCGTTGTCCTATAGCTTGTGGAGGTTAACCCTCAGCCAATTGGGTTAAATCAAATTTTGTTGTGAATTAAACACTAAGTATACCTTTCACTATGCTTAATTCCTGGATGTTGTTGTGCCTAGTGAATACCCAATTAAAATATAATATTTATATTTGGTCATACTAGAAAAGTTTGCTTTGGCCCAAGATAATACTCTTAACAAAGGCCCCTTACAGAGTTCATCAGTTTGACACTGAGTGCAGCACCAGCAGTGGTGAAAGTCTTATTCAGGGTGTATGTACTGTACCATCATCTGATCCATTGTGAGGAGATCTGGCTTGCAGAGAAGTGTTCTCCCAGACATCTCTGAAGGCAAAATAACAAGTCTGGGAGTTCAGCAAGCCTACATAAAGGGACAAAAAAGACAAAAAGTGTGTCAGAGGAGCATCGTATCTAGGCTGCAGCTACAAGCAAATGTTAATGAAATGCCACTGTCAACGTTTGCAGTTGAGTAGCAGCTTTAAGAGCCATGAAGAAACAACAGCAATAACCATCCACAGTGTAATACTATCTGCTGTCTTGAGGTTTTAAAGGTCCAGTATAGGGGATGTTAGGAAGGAAACAACACATTAAGCCTAAGTTAAACTCAATGCATTATTAAGGTAAGTGTTTGTTTCTTGCAGGGAGGCTAGTAGAGTGATCAGTGGGTCAAATATTTCACTCGGCAGAAAAGAGGCTTTTTACCACAGTATGCAGATTATTATTTCACACTCCAGTATTCTGAGTCAAACTACAACTGTCAGTCCCACTGCTGGGAGTAAATAGGAGGATGTTGTTTAACCTTTTTTGGGATATGTTACATATTAAGTATGTAACTCACTTAAGTTTGAAATTTTTGCTGACTACAGGGAGGAAACAATGCAGGACACACTGTGGTTGTGGATGGAAAAGAATACGATTTTCATCTCCTTCCAAGTGGGATTATCAACACCAAAGCCATATCCTTCATCGGTGGGTTTCATTCCTAATGGTAACTGCCTGAAGATGGATACTTTGGTTCTGAGTCATTTACTTGCTCACTTTCTTAATTTAGTATCTAATTGTTCTCTGCAGGAAATGGGGTTGTGATACATTTACCTGGCCTTTTTGAAGAGGGTGATAAAAATGAGAAGAAAGGTACTGTAGGGGTACTTTTATTTCTGATGTTTTTGTTGGAAATATGGAAATAAAGTAGAGGGGAATCTAAACTACCTTTGTTCCACAAGCGCTCTGAATTTACATAATCTTATACCCTGCAACATGTATTGACTACATGTTAATCATTACATTGTACATTGACTTTATTGTATCATTTGAAATCAATAGCTGTAAAACAATGACAGAACTTGTTTTCCTTTGTTCTTGCAATTTGCACATCACTTAGGCAATAACTGGAAGACAGCCATAGGCCTTTGTCAGTGTTCTTCTATTTTGTCTCTTGTTTGAAATATTCATACCTTCCTTGTTGGCTAACTACCTGTCTTTGTCACGTCCCTTTTCTACTCCACAGGGCTCAGGGACTGGGAAAAGAGATTGATCATTTCTGACCGAGCCCATATTGGTATGTAATGATCCTAGACTTAAACATGGGTAAACTCCATTTTTATACAGAGGGAAAAGGAAGAGGAGGCTATACACACAGCATTAAATCAGGGGCTGGTGGGGCCCAAGTTAAATGGTCTCTCTTTATTCTACACAATGTATTACTGGGCAATGATAAATAAGCAGCGTGAACAAAGCTAACCAAATGCACTTTTGAAAATAGTATATTCTGTATATATAAATGGGTATGTTGTAAGTTTAATGTGGATATATGCTCAGTTTGACCAAAGTGCTGAAATTGTTTGTAATTGTACTTTTCTTTTCCCCTTGTTGACAGTGTTTGATTTTCACCAGGCGGTAGATGGACTTCAGGAAGTCCAGCGACAGGAGCAAGAAGGGAAAAAGTAATAATTTTCCAACAGCCGCATCACCACTTTTTAATAAGACTTGGCTGACTAGTTTTCTTTAGGAGTTGAAATGTGTGATTTACACATCCACCAAACGCGTGGTTCGTTTTCATTCCATGTCATTGAAGAGATGTTTGAATATGCTGCACATATTTAATTAAAAAAGCAACTGTCAGTGTTGGGCTTCAATGTAAGAAATGAGAGGAAGCCATTCAGTCCAAGTTGCTCATTTGCTTGCTGATTGACATATTAATCCAAGAATTCCACCCAGATATCCCTGAAGGTATCTGCGTCAATAGGTTACATCCCACAACTCCTTATTTAAATAACTCCTTCATGATTTTAGTGCTAAATGCAACTCATGGTAACACTAGTCTCTTTTTGGGTCATTGTTTACCTGTGGCTCCTGATTTTGTCAAAATACTTTCAGGATTTGAAAAACAGTACTTGTATCATGTTCACCCAGATTCAAGACTAAAAGTTTCTTGGAAAGTTTCTTTTCCATTAACCTGTTAGGAATTGTGCTCATTCAAACTTCTCTGAGAGCAATACTGTCTGTTTTTTTGTAACATTTTTTCCATTTCAATTTGTTTTTCTTTTTCTTAGATAGAATTTCACAAAGAGAAAAAAAAAGTCTAACTCTGTCCAAGCCTTTGGCAAGTTATTTTGACATTTGCTTTCGCTGGATAATTTAAACTGCTGCTGTCCTTTGCTTCAACAGCATTGGAACTACAAAGAAAGGAATTGGACCTACGTATTCCAGCAAAGCAGCACGGACAGGCCTGCGGGTTTGTGACTTGTTAGCCGACTTCAAGGAGTTCTCTGCTAGGTAAAAACCTATTTACTCAGGCTGTCTGTTGATACATTTTTAAATGAGAACAAAACACTGTTATAGTTATTTGTATTTATTTGTGCCACCCTAAGATAATATAATTAGTTTTTTTGTTATCTTTTCAGATTTAGAAATCTAGTCCAACAATACCAGTCCATGTTTCCTACTTTGGAAGTAGACATTGATGGTCAGTTGAAAAAGCTAAAGGTATGAAACCTTTAAAAAATGTTTTCAGACAAGCGCTGTCTCTCTTGTTATCGTTTTTACACCAGGCAGGCAAATGTTTTTCTTTAGCCCCCTTTATAAAAAGGTAGAGGAAGAACAAGACACTTCAGACAAAGTATTGAAAATGTTAATCTAGATTTCTACAAATTACAAAAGTATCTATTCCTACATTGTTTTGCAAAACAAATAATTAAGGGCAATGTTTTGAATAAAACAAAACAATGTTTGAATAATCTTTATTATATAGTCTTGTATATGTAATCTTGTAAGAGCTTGTACTCAGGTCTGTATTAAGTCTGGAACAGTTTTCTAGAAACAGATAAAAACTGAAACATAAACCATCATATTTTCTGTTTCTGAGAGCAAAACACAACTTCTGAATTAAATATTCCTATAATGCTGCTTTGCAAGTAGATATTCAATTAGAATTACTTTTATTCGCCAAGTTGATTTAATTTACAAGGAATTTATTCTGGACCTGCAAAAACATTCTACATCTACCATCTTCCACAAACAAAACTAATAGACATCATTAAGGCAGAAATAACTATAACAAGGAATTCTAGTTAAGCAAAAAGGCAGTCCTAGAAAAGAAGCTGTTCAAATACCAGGTGGTGCTGATTTTTATAGACTGGTAGCATCTTCCTGAGGGAAGTTTATAAAACAGGTGGTAACCTGGGTGGGAGGAGTCATCAGCAAACTTTCCTGCCCACTTCTTTGCTCTGGAATTGTACAGATGGAGGGTAGATGACAGCCAATTATTTTTCTGTGCGGAGTAAACAACACACTACAGTTTCCCTTTGGAATGGGCAGACATGTTGCCAAACTAAACAGTTATGGGGCAGTCAGAATGCTCTAAATAATGGCTCTGTAAAACTGTCTCAGACTTGGTTGGGAGATACTTTTGCAGAAGAACTCCACTCCATAGTGAAGGATACAAATGTAGAGAAATCATGCCAGATGCCACTATTTCATGGCATTGAAGATATTGGATTTAAAAATGTACTAAACATTTGAGTGTGTTTTTGTCATTCTTGCATGAAATAATATAAGAGCCCATTGAGCAGGTCAGCTTCTGTTGTTCATACTCACTTAAATGTGGACAAAAGGATTTTTTTTATCGACCAGGAATATGCAGAGAGGATAAGACCCATGGTGAGAGATGGTGTCTATTTCATGTACGAAGCCATTCATGGGCCCTCAAAGAAAATCCTAGTCGAAGGTGCCAATGCTGCCCTGCTGGACATCGATTTTGGTAAGAAAATACTCCCTACGCAGTGACGTAATCAACAGAGTGAAGACGTGTAATGAAGATGAGAGCTCTGCTGAATGCAGGTTTTAAGACCCTGTGGGTTGCATGATGTTATTGTACTCCAAGAGTTTACAGCGCCGGATTGCCCTCCCAGTTTCCTTGGCTGCAGTCTGCTTTACTGGCAGCAGAGGGCAGAAATGTTGCATAAAGATGCCAAGAATGATCAGGACTTGAACCCATTGAGCAATGGAAAAATCACATTCCTCTTACTGAAACCAGTATGGTTTCTGAGCTTGTCTTTTTTTTCTTCCAGAATATACACCACTGTTTTCTCAAATTTTTTTTTATATATTTCATTCCTCAGAAGGAAAATCAAATGTAGTAGAAATTTTTCTTTTAATGATAAAGGATACACTTTGATGGAAATGTGCATTTCTTTGATTTATCTAAAAGGATAAAGTTTTCTTTTTCAGTTCTTATGTAGTGTGTGTATATATATATAGCAAACAAATATTATTTAATGAAGCACTACATTTCATACAGTGCACATCATTCTTAAAATGATATATATGTTTATAATAATAATAATAATAATTGCTTACACTTATATAGAGCTTTTCTGGACACTCCACTCAAAGTGCTTTACAGGTAATGGGGACTCCCCTCCACCACCACCAATGTGCAGCATCCACCTGGATGATGCGACGGCAGCCATAGTGCGCCAGAATGCTCACCACACATCAGCTATCAGTGGGGAGGAGAGCAGAGGTTTTATCTGAACCAAGTACATTACAGACTGAAAGGAATTTGTGACTTGTTTAGCAGGGTGTTTTTCGGCTCCCTTGTCTCTACTCTCCAGGCACGTACCCCTTTGTGACTTCCTCCAACTGCACTGTGGGTGGGGTGTGCACAGGCCTGGGCATCCCGCCTCAGAACATTGGGGAGGTCTATGGAGTAGTGAAGGCCTACACTACCAGAGTGGGCATTGGGGCCTTCCCTACGGAACAAACCAATGTAAGTGCTTATAATGAAGTTCCCCACAGAGAGTATTTACTATAACCATGATAGAAAGGATTTCAAATCTGTATGGAACATCTAAGGGAGTTTTAGAGATGAATCCTGACTCTTTATCCTATTTAAACTTATTTCACTGACACTTTGTTCTAAAGCCATATATATTTGTACTTATTTATATATTTTACTTGAATAATTCTCACATAATAAGTTTGTTTGATATGGAAACTGCAGTCAGCACACATTGTTTGTTCAAAAAGCCAGGTAGGAATGGAAACCCAAAGAACAATGAAGGAGTGGGCAGGATCAACATGCTATTGAAAAGGCTGTTGTGTTTGGATGTGAATGGGAGGCTAAGAAAATGGATTAAGGATAATAGCAGGTTCTTATGAACCATACATTTTCAAATGAAATAGTTTTAAATACTGGTGTTCCCCAGGGCTGTGTTTTGACACCTTTACTATTTCCCATCTATACAAATGACATGAAAGTGCAGGGAAGTTTAAAGTGATAGAAGATATGACCCAGGGATTGTTTACTGGGGATGATAGAGAAGGACTGGAGAATTACTTTGAACAGATAAGTGAATTGAAAAGGTGGTGTCAGGCATACATGCTTCATATTAACATTATAAAACCAAAGAAGTGGCTACTTCTGACAGTAATAAGTTAGATTTTCAACCTCTCTCACTTTTTTCAGTGTTTCAAATACATAGGAACAGTAGTAGATCAACATTTAAACTTTGCAGAGAATACCAATTTACCAAGGCTAAGCACCGTATATTTTTTATCATGAACTTGAAAGGGTTTGAAATGACAATAAAACATTTTAGAGAGGATTTATAGGATGTTGGTAGAAAGCATCCTTATTGTTGGTATCACGATGTGGTAAGGTAGCCTGAAAGTTAAGAGTAAGGGGAAATTGGCCAGAATTATCAATATTGCTAGTAAAACCATTGGCTGACCTCAGAAGCATTGTAAAGAGCTTTATCATATTGCAGCTCAGAGGAAAGCTCAGATTATTGTTAATAACCTCTAATAAAAATAAGACTTATTAAGCTTGTAAATGGCAAATTGGTCTGTGCTTCAGGAGATTGGGGAGCTGCTGCAGTCCAGAGGCCATGAAGTGGGAGTGACCACAGGCAGGAAAAGACGCTGTGGCTGGCTAGACCTCATCATCCTCCGATATGCCAACATGATCAATGGGTTCACTGCGTGCGTTGCAGTTCTCATCTCTCTCCTGTCAGGGCCTCTGCCTGTGGTTACCTCAGTGTTGTCACAAAATCTGAAAACCTGCTTGATTTTCCTCTACAGTGTTGATAGTGCTTCATATTTAAATGGGTTAAAACTAAAAACTTATTTTTTAGTAGAAATCAAAGTTTGCATGGTTGTGCAATACTTACAGACGTAGCCCTTTTTGTAGTACCGTAATTTCTTGTTTTTATGGATAAAAAGTAAGGTGGGCCATCTGACTGGGTCACTGTGTTCGCTATAAGCCTATGGTAAATGCAAGAATAAGGGGATTAGAGCCAGTGTTCAGAGTATAACCAGTAAATGAAATCACATTCCAGTTTTTATTACTACCTATTTACAGCTAATAAAACTTTTTAAACAAATATTGTTTCAAAAAGTTTAGATAAAGAAATATTGGGAAATCCATTTAAAAAAACATTCCCATCTCCCCATGAGGCTCTAATAGAGCTGCATTTCTTTTCCTTTGTTATTGTCTTTTTGTTATTAACCCGACTTGGGTTATTTTGTAAATAATGTCCTCATGTTTTCCAATCATCTCTACAGTTTAGCATTAACAAAGCTGGATATCCTGGATGTTCTGGATGAGATCAAAGTGGGCATTGCATACAAGCTCAATGGGAAAAGAATTCCCTATTTCCCAGGTACAGCCTGATTGATCTATTGTTGATTTTAGCTTCTTATATGAATGATTTTGTAGTGCCCTACTTCCAGAACAGTACATGTATTATTTTTCTTAATTGTGTTTTTTTTGTGTGCATGCATGTTTGAGTCTACTTAATAGTGGTAAGCACTACTGCCTTACAGCACCAGGGCACCAGGTTTAATTTCTGGAGAAATATCTGCATCGTTTTTGTGTTTTCCCCATTTGAATGGGTTTCCTCTGGGTGCTGTGATTTCATCTCACAGTCCAAAGACATGCTGGTGGGTTAATTGGCTTCTGTATAAATTGACCTTGGTGTGAGTTTGTGTATGTCTGTGATTGTACTGTGATGGACTAGAGTCCAGTTCAGGGTTTATCTTGCCTTGCATTTGTTGCTTGCTGGGATAGGCTCCGGCACTGAATGGATGGATACATATTTAATCGTCCTACAGAAACATCTTTTGAAAGTAATTCTTTAAGCTCTCTGCCAGGAAGTGAGTTTTGGAAATATAATTAGTGAGAGATATTCCATTTAGCACTGAAGGAATATCCTCTTAAAAATTACTCTCAGTTAGATGACCAGTTGATTTGGGGGCATTTCTCCAGCACTCCTACCTAACAGTAATAGAAGTCTCAAAATCAATCACGCCCTATCTCTATGTCAAGACCTAACTAAGCCTGATCCATGAAGACTATGGAGGGTTTCTTGAGCATATTTGCTCTGTGAGAAGAAGCATTCTTCGTTAGACTGCTGTAATTCCCAATTCCTTATTACACTTCTGCTTCTTCAGGTTACCCAAAGCCATATATTGTGCTAGAATAGTTCAGACACTACACAGTAATATAAACCTGTGACAACACTAGGAATATACTTAGTGTACAAGAGGATATGCAACAATTAAGAAATCAACAGTACAATGACACGTATACAAAAGACTCCTGTCACCGCTGTCTGATTTGTTAAATAACGTCAAAAGGGAATGTTGAGAATGTGGAGAATGACCTGGAAGGATACAGTGAGGTTATCCTCTTCTTTTTCTCAGCCAACATGGAGATCCTTCACAAAGTTGAGGTGGATTATGAAACCCTACCAGGCTGGAAGACTGACACCACTGCAGCGAGAAAATGGGACGACCTGCCGCCCAAGGCCCAGAACTACATCAGATTTGTGGAGAACCACATAGGTGTCCCCAGTAAGTCACAGACAGGGGGACTCCAGAAAAAAAGAGCTACGAAGTCTCTAAAAGCAGAAGTGCACAAAGCACACTATATTAATTTAGCTACAAATTAAGACATAGTAGTCTTCACCTTTTTACAAAATAATTAGTTTATGTTGAAGTTTAAGATGGATTGGAATAATATTGAGAAATCACCAGTAAGGCAGTAAGAACCAGTGAATCGCTTCTATTAAGATTGTAAAGTGTTATTGGTCTAATTTTATTAATCATGGGATTCTGGGGTTAACATTCCTCTGCCTAATAAACAGTGGTATGGGTTCTGTAATGATCAAGCAGTCAGGACCTCCATTTAATATCTCATTAAAAGGATGGCACCTCTTAAAGAGCAGATCTTTGAGATATGGGTCCACAATGAAGACTGCCACCTACTGGTCCACCTACGCTGTTTGGCAAATCATTAGCTGGATTCAGTAATTAAGATCAAAGCTGCAGGAAAACCAGAAGAACTCTGAAGTCCCCCATGACTGGATTTGTGCAACCCTGTAAACAAATGTTACAGTTTGTTGAAGAAGATACAGTATTTTAGACAGCCTAAGGAAAAGGAAAAGGAAAAGGAGCGGTTTTACTATCAGAAAGTAGTCTATAACATTGGGAAGCCCTTTTGGTTGATGCCCTTTTGTCCTTTTCAGACTGATTTATTTACATGCTACCTTTTTCTCTGTTTCAGTAAAATGGGTTGGTGTTGGGAAGTCAAGAGAGTCCATGATCCAGATGTTCTAACTGAAGAACTGCCTCCCTTTGGTCAAAACAAATATGCTCATGGTGGCTTTGCTCCTGTTCACTTCTTTTCACACATGGTAGATGGCATTTTGTGGCATTTTAACTGAATGTTATGCAATACTAAGTGAGACAACAGAGTCTAATCTCAGAGTTCCCAGTAATTGTACAGGACTTAGAGACAGGGTACTTTTTAAATGAACAAGTAATAGGTTTATTCCATGCTGAAAAAAAGAAGAGAGAAAACACAACGTTTCGGCCGTGGAGCCTTCTTCAGGTGTGAGGAAGACAGTATTAATCCCAACAAACTTTGTGTTGAGAGCATGAAGCTGTCTTTTACAAAGAGAACTGTTGCACTGCTTTCCAAAATTATTATTAGGCACTTGATTTTTAACTCTGGATTTAACAAAGCTTTTTGAATGGGGCCTACTCACTCCATCACTCCTGAAATATTTTCTTTAGAAAACTGTTAGCTGTAGTAAGGCATTATAACTGTAATGAAATACTGATTAATTGAATATTTGTGAATAGTGAATAATTGAATAAAGGGAGCTTAAAATTATCAATAAGATCAGTAAAATCAACATAAAAATCATGAGATGCAAGCAAATTTATAAAAGGAACAATTTACACCCCTTGTTTTGTCAGGGAATACTGAGTGTCATATAGGGGTGTGTTCTTTGTTTTTTCAGAATGATATGGTAACAAAGTGATTAACTTAAACTACTCTCTTTTATCAAATCAAAGATCCAACTTAATTTATCTCCGGAACATATGCTAAACCAGTAGGAACATATTATCCTGTGCAAATGAATGTAGCACTAACAAAGTGAGAGATTTGCTTTAGCTTGGTGGATATCACAAATAGAATATCAGTATTTACACAAATATTTAAAACAGTCCCTTACTTAAGGTCTGAAGTCAGTCTCTTGACTGCAGAAATTACTTGGACGTTCTGTAGTCCCACTCTACAAAGAAGGAAACTCTCTTTGAGCTAATTGCTTCTTCTCTCACTTCTGTTCTTTCCTCTTCTGTCCTCTCACTTTCTGTGTGCATTTTCTTCCATCTTGGTGCATCCATTTCCCATGAAGACTGACTTAACTGCAAGTGGTTTAGTCCTAATTAGAAATGAGTACATTTGTTTGGCCCAAGTCTGTGCAAACACTCCCAAGACTGCCCATTGTTTTACCTTTAAGGAATGGATATGAAATTTAAAAACTGTGAAAGTAACATTGTCATATAACATCTTACAAAAAAGTGCTACCATAAAGTTAAATGTGCCCTGTCTCAAAGTCTCTGGTGACAATGGAGCTTCCTCAGAAAATCAAATATGTCTATTGTAAAATTCCTAAAACAATTTACAAATGTCCTTATCGTGAGGCTTTTATCTTCTATTACAGTTTCATTTTTGTCTATTCTTATACATATTTTAAAATGAATTTACTTTTGTTGCCACCACATTTCAATTGTAATTTATTTATTTGCTTGGTCCAGTAAGTGGTGGTCTCTTAAATGAGATTGACGTCAATTGAAGTCAATGTTTCTGACAGTATGAATAGAAGATTCAAAACACTCTTTTCATTGTGATGTGAAAAAACAACATCATTAAGAATTTTAGTGTATTACTAATTGCTTAATTGCTATTTATACTGTATGACTCATTTCATAATACAAGGAGATAAAAATTTCCCCTCTTCACAGGGAGAAAAGCAAGTCTATCCTAAGAGAAAAAGTCAGAATGTCAATACAAATACATCATTTTCCATCTGAAAGTCTCAGGTGGAAAGTCTCATACTGCCTTTGCAAAATTTGAATTCCTAATCAAAGGATTTCTAAATATTTAAAATATATCTTTTTTGAGAGCTACAGTTGAGCACTGAATGGAAACCCATATACTTCTGCTGTGGTCTTTTTTGCAGTGTTTCATTGAGTGAAATTCCATAAATTCAGCTTCAGGTCTCATTAACTGCAGGCAAAGGCCAGAGCAAGAGTGACATCATGCTGACATCCCTCTGATGACACTAATTGTAGTTCTTGGGATATTTTTCATAAACAAATTTACATATCCTAGGGCAGCTGTTTTAACTTAAAGAAAAAAAAAGTCCTAGGTATTATCTATAAGCCACTGTTTTTTAACAGATTGTGGACTTGAGAGATGTAAAAACAGCATGGCCGTTAAAGCTAAAGTTATTGCTTTAAAAGAAAAAAAGTGAAGATAAAGTCTCTGCAGAAACCATAGCAGAGTCAGCTAAATAAAACAAAACAGGGTCAACAGATCTTAAACATAAAACCACCATAGGATTGTACAGGATGGTAACAAGTGGATGGTTGAACAGCTTTTTGAAATATTTTAAAAGTCTTCAGTAACTTTACTTCCCTTTTTAGTGGTGCTGAATACTTTTATCGAGAAAATCTGGACTCAAGAAATGAGTTAGTAGTAGCCCCATCTTTCCAACCTTTAAGTACATTTGCTTTGACTTGAATAAACTCTGGCCAGTACACAATGAAACCGTCATGGATTTTACTTGCTCAACACCTTTGCCCTTTTCCTAGTATATAGAAACAATGGAGAAATAGTTATTTTAAAACTGTTATAATTGACATTATATTTTTTTGTGATTTTTTGTGAGGTGCTGTTTATTATAATTCTGTGGAAGGTTTCTAGTGCTAAGATACCTGTTTTTGTTCCACATTATTTGCTGGTTTGCCAAGTGGCTACACCAGGGAGCTTTCGGCAATCAGTCTGACTTCTGTGATGTGTGCAGCTGAACCTCATTTTAATTCAGGTTTAAAATGAACTCCTACATTGTTGGGGAGACAGAGCTGATATAGTATGCCAATAAGCCATTTTTTCCTAAACCCTATGAGTAAGAAAAGATGTATCTTTTTGGAACAATATAACATTATTATTGTTTTCAAGCCCTACTTGCTGCTGTAACTATGTTGGATCTGTCTTCTAGCAGTTGGTGTTAAAAATGATTTAATCACATTGCTGTATTAAAGAATGGAAATTTCCAATGCAAATAAAATAAAATACGCAATGCATATTTTTTTCCATGATGTATTTAAAGGGTAAGGGGACAAGGTGTTAACAATTTTTCTTGACTGTTTAACAATTCCATACAACATATATAATCTCAAGCACAATTATACTTATTGTTTAATTTCATTTTTACTGTATTTCTGTAGCATCTCCTCATATGTGACACTGCTTACATAAAAAAATATGACACTTTAATAAAATTAGATACCTCAATAAACACTGGTGAACTTAATAAACACTTCTCTGAAATATATGGTGCGATAGAGACAGAAGGTTAGAATATACATGAAAACTTAGATGTATGCGATTTCATTTGTTTTGTTCTAGGGCAGGCGTTGGCTACACTGGCCTCGTAAAGCCAGAGTCTCCCAGCTTTCATTCTATCTGAGCTCTGAATGACTTGCAGTAAATGAATAGAAAATGTGCTCAGCAGAAGTTAGTGTGCTAGCCTTTTGTCACCCATTTCCTTTTCAAATCGCTGCAGAAAACATTACAGGGTAGCACAGTAAGATGTATTATTGACTTTATTAAATCAGGGAAAGAAGGGCATTTGGCATTTACTGAACAATCCAACATTTCATATTTTGTACGAATCCTGTAAAAGAAACAGATATTTTCTTTCCTAGTGACAGCTCCTATTAGCTGGTGCAGATCAGCAATAAGTAAGCATCTGGGCTACAGCCCAGGCAAAGACATCCCTGAACTGACACAGCAGAAGTCAGAGAGTCTCCTCTTTCCATGTACCCTGGAAGGGAGAGAAATATGAAAAATGAGATCAAACTATGCAGCTTTCTGGCTTGTGTTTCCCCCTGTGTGATAGTGTCGTGGTCAAGAGAGGCTGCTGACAGCAAGAAGTGGCACCATCCTTGTTCATATTAAAGGGAAAGTATAATGCTTTCAGCCATGGGCAGTGATGAGTGTCTAAGGTGAACAGTAAGAACCTTACTTGGATGCACTTTAAATCAGTGCCACCCACTACTTGTGCTCATGGAAAGCCAATCCAAAGTTTTATACTAAACATATAATCTTCGATACCTAAAGACTTGGCAAGTTGGGCAATTTAAACAAATGCTTGAGTCACTTAAATCATTCAGGTTGTGTCTGGATGTTGGAGCTTATGTTCACACTACTCACTTAACAGTCAGTAGTAGAGTTTCATGACCCCACAAACAATCTGGTATATCTAGTACCTTTGTAAACGTAGTTTTTTTGTTTTGTGTCCTAAAACAAGAATCACTACCACTTCATGTCATAAAGCTTACATCGTGGCTGATGTTGAAAGCACAGTCATATTCGCTTTTCCAGCGGTAGACCTCAGGCTGTCCGTAGATATCTCTGGGTAATGGAGCACCTGCACCTCTCCTGAAGCTGGTTGTAGTTTTTTTCCCCACCGCTTTCTGCTTCTCTGCTGCAAGAAACGTAAGTATAATCTGGGGCCCAGGCTTTGAAAAGGACTTCAAAACAAGTGTGCAACACGTTCAGAAAAAAATAATCCATGTAACCAAAAACATCACACCCAGCATGGTTCATGTACAGTATATGTAAATAAACTTATTTAAACTACTTAAATAAACAGTAAGTATACTATACCATCACAATAATACAGTATACGGTATACAGTACATGGACCGTATATACGGCGAATCACACGTACGTGAAAAAAATGCATTTCTCACGGTCTGAGACATGGTTGCTTGAGGACCAGCCATATTAAACCTGAAACAAAGTAGAAAATATTCATTTCTCCTTTGGTCACATATTTTCTACCCAACCGATCAGCACGAAAAACATTACACAAAACATTAACTGCGGTTTCCAATGCATTTAGTGTTAAATGCATCGTGTAATTCAGTGATTCAGAATACTGTCGACAATTACAGTACATGAAAGAAACAGATGTACAGTACCGAAAACTATTTACTATTACCACACTGTTTGCAACAGGAAGCATTGTTTCTATTTTTTCTTATAAATTAACTTACACCCCTAAAGTAACTATTGTCATGAGGAAAACGTACGTATTCCTGTTTTTGAAATTACTATTACTTGTACTTTTTTAATCACCTAATTAAAATATCATGTAAAAGGCAGTTCATAAACTTACCCGGTGCTTTGTTTTGCTTCAATTACCTAGTTACGCATTTAAACGCATTCCAGGTCATGCTACTATGGAGATAGGACTTGAGAGTGTTGAAAGCTAAACCACATTAATTAAGCACATGCATTTTTGCTTTGATGACAGATTAATGAAACCATTTACAATAAATTATTTTAGCTGCTAATTACATAGGGAAAATATTATTGTTAAAATATGACGATCTATAAAATGTTTGCTATATAAATACGTAATGATCATGTCGTTTATGAAAATATAAAGTGAATCAAAATGGAAATTAAAGATTGACATCCAAGATTGTAATCTTTTAATTTAAGTAGTAACTTTACGTAGTTTTTGTTTACTTGCAGCACACTCATTTCAATATAAATTATATCTGACTGATTTTAAATTAATAATTCCACATACATTATAATTCAATAATTCAAATTCAGGAATTATCAATTTAAATCGCTGTCCATTTGTGTAATTATGCACTCAAAGCTGATATGATTTTTTTACGTTTTATTTTCTGTGCTACAAGAACAAAGTTTAATCCTATCTGAATTAATGAAAAATTATATATCGGACAAACATTTATCAGATCACAGCGATATTGTAAATATATGATGCAAATATAAGTAATAAGACGATGAAAAGTTTTCTGCCTTGATTTTTTGGAACGAACACAAACTGCAACTGCAACACCTGAGAACCACTCAAATGGGAGGATTTCTTAGACGTCACTGGGTCAGAGTTTAAAGGTCGCAGGGCATACGTTTCCCGCGAAAGTAGGTGTGTTTTTCAGCAGTTTGTTGGTTGTTTAAATATTTATTATTCTTGTAATTTCTTGCATTTAACTTTCTTTTTAAATACAGTAATTCAAGAAACATGCCAAAGAGAGCCTATCCTTTCGGTGAAAGCTTCTCTTTGCAGTATAAAATTCACATT